>NW_005054606.1:366897-423717 GCF_000277835.1 Geospiza fortis | reverse complement strand
ATTGTGAGAATGTTTTTGAATGTAGCCTGTTTGAGACCTGTTAGTAAAGATTTGGCAGACATATCCCAGGAGCAGCACAGATATAGTTGATCCTGCCTTGGAACAGGAGAGGTAGGTAGGCAATTTCTTGTGATCCTTTCTAGCCTTTTCTTCTGATTTCACATGAATTTACATTTTACTTAATTGAATTTCTGAGTAGTGATACACTAGGATTTAAAGTAAGGTGTGTACTAGGGGGTCAACACACACCAAATAATGAGTAAACACAGGGGAGATGTCTTGCTTACATCTAGGAAACACTGGGCTGACTGTAACACCTTTAATTGTAATTTTGAATTGATATGAAGGATCATTATCTTTCAGATTTGGAACCTTAGTAAATAGAAAGTGCAACAGCTGTTAAATTTCTGATAATTTTGTGCTATATTTTGGATATGTCCAAGGCCTTTAGAGACTCTTCATAAAGTAGTTACATGGAGATTTTCTTCTGCTTCCATATCTTGTTGAAACTATTAGCATAATGTGTATCAAGATGCAGGTTTACTTTTCATCATTTATGTAACTATGAGAATAAGTAATGTAATTTTCTTAGTACAAAGTCACTCTAGCTATGCTGCTGTAGGACAGTTAAATTTTAGCTATCAAAAGTATTAAACTATAATAATTTGCCAATGTGTCCCCAACTAATTCTTGCATCTTGTTGGATAGACTTTACAAGGGACAAGGCTTTATTCACAAAACTTATCTGGGACCAGCCTGTTTAGTAATGAACTTACTCTTCCACAACCCAAAATACAGGCAGGCAGTTGTGGTAGGCTTAATCAGAGATATTAAAGCAAATGTAGTGTGAACCACTATTCAAAGCAGCTCTTTATTGTTTATTCCCCTCTCTTTCCTTATCAGTAGTTTTGCTTTTTCAGAATTAGAGATTGTGAGTTCATAATATTAATTATTTTAAACGCGTGGCAGAAACAAAGAGTATATAATAGGTTTTACCCTACAGAAATATAATTAATGGTGAAAACATTTCTTTGAATGTTTCTTTGACTGTTATATTTAGTATTATTTACAGGCTGCACAGCTGGAAACCAGGCATGCAAACTTAGAGATAGATATGTCTTAGCATGAAGCCTCTAATGCCAGCAGCTCTTCCAAGGGAAGAACAGTTTTACTGTGCTGCCTTTCTGGCCTTTCAAAAGAAAGTGCTGTAGTAAACTGTAAATGGGACATACAGGAGCTTTTCCTGGTTTTGGGTCTGAGGCATCCTGCATTTCTGTTTACTAATCCAAGTTACTAACTTGGGGAATGGCATAGTTTTTACTGTCATTGAAATTCCATCAGTTTTCTTGTTAAATTCACAGAGTTTTGTAGTGCAGATTCATTTGTAAATGAAATTTAAAGGTGAAGTGATTTGTTGACTGAGATTATTTCAGTGTATGTTGTCACAGTCAAGTGGAGCTGTGCTTAGCAGTGTTTTATCTCAACTCTGCAGTAACAGCAAATCTCTTGAAGTAATAAATACATTAAATTGCTGCAAAGTATGGTTTATGATAATCTGCTGGTGTAGGAGGTTTGGGGGATGAAAATACAAAATTTTTAATTCAAATGGCCCTGTTTCTCTTTTATTGGGAGACAGCCCTGCTGCTAATTTAGGATAGTTTGGTTTAGCAACAACAAAAGAAAATAAATAATAGGTCTTTCCATAATGCAGTAAATATTTATGCTTTATTTTTTACCATCCTAAGGCATGTAGTTCAGGTGATACTTCCCAGTGTTCTTATTCAAGGGCACATAACAGGTTCATGTGAATGAGTGGCATGAGTGAGGTTCAGAGGTTTTAAATGCAAGTTTGGGGCACTGACTACTGACAGTGATTGTACCTGAACATAAACTTCCTTTTATGCATGCCACTTCAGCTGCATGTATATAGTCATTTTGTTGATTGATAGTTTTTTTCTTCTCCTTCAACATCCTCTGCTCTCAAGTAGGAAGTCAAATGTTAAACTTAGATTTTTGCAGTGAGAGCGGTAACAGTATTGGGGCAAAAGGTCTCTTTGCTGTATATTAGTGTTGGTGTATTCTGGGCCAAAGGCAGTTGAACTGGATTCTGTTTTCCTGTTTAGAGGCCACTCATCTTAGATGTAGGCCTTTAGCAGATTTTTGTAGTTGCCTATTTTCTTGTTGGCTGCTTCTGAATGAGTACAACACAGAAAGTATAGATATATGTAGTATTCTTAATTTTCAAAGTGAAATTAGTATAGAAGAATATAATAGCCTGAAGTGAGGAAGAGAATCTGAATTTTGTGTAATAATAATATAATTATTTACCTCAGTAGGATAGATAGGAAAATGCTGCTTTAATTCAAAACATGTGGCCTGAACATGTGCAAACAGTGCAGGTAGTCTGATCTCTCTGAAGCTTGATAACTGTGCAGATGATAGCAAATCAGTATTTTGAATGGTGGACTTCTTAGCTGCAGAAATCATACTGTTCTTGTTGGTAGTTGCACAGAATGCCTTTACTTAGTTGAGAGCTTATCATAGCAGGGTACCATTCTAAAGATCTGTGGAAAGAAATGCTGTGTAACTTGAAGAAATCCAGCATCTGAATCCATTAATTTTTTTTAAGAATTATGTAGATTAGTTTCTAACCATAACTTAGCATGATCTTTTTCAGCATGGCTGCTTATCAGCTGTTCAGTAATATACAAAGGAATTCAGAGTTGACTGCTGGGAGATTCTTTGAGTATAATATTTTGGGGCTGAAGCAGCTGGAATCTCATAGCTTCAGAATTGTATTCTGTGAATGCTGCACTAGTAAGAACATTTTTAATTGGTGAATTTCTTTTTAATGCTCAAAATTGTAGTAATTCTGTGTTGTGGGGTTTTTTCTAATAAGAAAAACTTGGTTTTGGCTGGTGCTTGGAATTCTGTATGAATACTGGAGAGCTGTATTTGGGAAATGGCCTTTGTATGTTCTACCACAAAGTTCCTACCCATTACAGTACTCACGAAGGATTTTGTATTGACTAATACAACTATTAAAAGAAAAAACTACATTTCTTATCTGCATTCTAAGGCTATTGCCCTCAATGTCTTTGGTTTTTTTACAGCAAAATTCTGTTTATGTGTCTTACCACACTTTCATGCTTGTGCAAAAGTGCTAGGATTGGAGTTTGCATATTAATTCTTCTATGCTTTATAGAGTGAACTATGGGGAGTTTGAAGTCTCTTCACCATTTGGGGAGAGGTTTAACTTGTGGAGACTGTTTTACCTGTGATGCTGAATGCAGGTATGGATGAATATTGTTGATGCAACAACAGCTGGTTCTTAGATCTGTAAATACCAGTTCTTACAAAGGAGCTGAGCTGCTGTGGAGCATGGGAGAGTGAAGGAAAAAACATTGACCCACTCATTCAGGGACATCTATTGTCCTCTTTCAATTCAGCCTAGGTAGGCTGGTGCAGCTTTCTAGAAGCTGGAATTGTGGTGTGTGTGAGGGATGCTTCTAACATCTTGCAGGAATTTTCTTATTTATCAATCAGTCTAGTGTAGTTCATTAGTAGGAAGAGTTAGAGTTGCTTCAAGTATGATGCCAGCTGACAAATGATGGGGAGAAGCAAAGAAGGAGCATATTCCCAGATACTGAGAGGATTGCCAGTTGGACTGGAGAGAATACTTCTCTTTTCTGGGGGCTGAGTTCCTGAAGGCACAGGAGGATGTGCATGTTGATGTTTCCAGATCTCTGTTTCCTTCTGAGTGTGTGTAAGGGCTGGGGTAGAACATAAGTTTTAGTAAACATTTTAAAGAGCTAATTTATAGGAAGGAAAACATCTGTTTCTAGCAAAAATAAGGAGTGTATGTGGAAGGAGTGTTTGAATTCAGACTGAAAAATTTATGAAGTCAACAGTGGCAGATTTCTTGTCTCCTGTATAACAGCAACCATGCTGGAATTTAACGGGGCAGGAATGGTACCCAGGCACGAATATGTGTCAGTTAATTTGTTTTCTTAGTAATTCTTCTAGTAGAGAAAGTTACATGTTTTGTGGCAAGAGTAACAAATTGAAATAATTTGACAAAGGTTCTGACACCCATGACACGGAGTTAATTAAAACTTCATAAATTTGAAGCTCTATGTTGAATATTTAATGCCTTTTTACAGTATAGTTTGTACTTTTGAATTGCATAGACTTTGAGGTATGTACAGAATAGCTCTTTTTTGACATGTGTGGTTTGCTGCTCTAAGGAGATTGAAGCAACAATTTAATATCTTAACATACTGTGGATGTTGCTGAATTGATTTTCATTATCAGTTCCTGTTATATTATAGATATGATGCTGTAACAAAGTTTAGTACCTTTGTGGGAAATTTAGCTAATATGAGCATTTTGATATCAGAATAGTACATGAGTATATATACATCATGATGGTCATGTACTACTACTGGTAGGTGTTTTAGAAACTTTCAATAATGACTCTTTTGTTTGTTTTTTTTTCTTGGCTACCGTTTCTTTTTCAGGTATGTAAAACTTCACTGAGTTTCTCTCCTTTTTCCCCCTGTAGTTGCATGTGATGTTTGTTACCTTTTTTCCCTCTCCACCTGAACTTAGTTTGGAAGTACTATTAGTAGTTACATGTCTCAGTATATTCACAGTGCTTTGCACAGTAGTTAAATTCTTATAAGTGTAAAGTTGTTTGTGAGTATTAGAATAATCAACATCCAGTAGAAAGTGTGCTGACTAGAGTAACAGATGGTTGTAATGTTCTCTTGGATGTAGGTAATAGTGTATTAGTTCACATAAATGTAATACTTTAGAATATAAGAGTAATTTGTTTATATGTAATTTTTCTCTCTTTTTATTACACTGCTTTCCCAGCAAGGACAAGTTTGGAAGGTTTGCAAAGCTTTTCACCTTCCCTTTGCCCGCTTGCCCGCTTTCAGAATCGGTCTCATACTCCATGACTTCTGTCTCTACAGTCCACAACTCGGTCATAGAAATCAATGTGGAAAAGTTTTTTAAATGAGTTGTCATTTGAGTTCACTCTGTTGTGTAGAAACGCCTAGCATGTAATTTAGTTTTGCATGAGACGTGAAACTCCTTTGCAAACCCCTCTGAGGAAAACAAAACTAAATGAATATTTGAGAGAAACACGGTTTGAGCGCATATTTTGTCATGTAAGTAACGCTGCTTTTAGTGTGTTACTCCCAATGAAATGGTGTGGCATGGCTCCCTAGTCAGAGTAGCAGAGCAGTGTCTGGCAGCATGCACTGTAGCTGGCAACAAACAGGAGGTGCTTCCTCAGGTGTCTGTCCAGAGAAGCTGTGCTGATCCGTCTACGTAAGTTATTTAAGAGACCTTACACTTAGCTGTGACTTTGCATCAAAATTTAGTGAAACTTTTAGATTGCTGCTTTTAAAGCTCAGCCTATGCTGCTGTAGGAATAAAGAACACGAGTAAAACTTCAGTTTGAGGAAATAGACTATGTTAGGCAAATATTGGTGGTTTGATTGTGGGTTGGAAAATTGTCTTGCAGTTACAAGTGGAAAAAAAAATTAAATACAGGTTGGTGGTGGGATGTTTAGTTTTGTTTCACAAAGGATAGTTTAATCATTTCATGTGCCCAGCACTGTCCTCCACAGATGATGACATGATCGAGTTCTCTAACAGTTTGTTAACTCCAGATGAATACAATACTACCTCAAACCAGGAATAGCGTTAAAAGGAAACATTTTTTTTTCTCCTTCTTTTAGGACTGAGTTTTTTCCCTCACTGCTGTTCTGCACTAACTGCTTTGATACTTCCATGCATCTTTTTCAGTAGAAGAGCATCTCTGTACTGTTTCCCATTGCATATTTCAGCTGTGACAGTCCCTGCACTTTGCCTTTCATTTTATCACCTGCTCACTTAAAGCAAACAAACGAAAAGAGGAATCTTTCTAGTTTGTCTTCAGATTTGCAACTATCACTTAGCTTCACGTGGATGATTGTGTTTCTACTTCATTTTGTATTGTATTTTTTTATAGGCATGTGGTGACCCCAAAGCCAAACCATCCTATCTTATTGACAAAAACCTGGAATCTGCTGTCAAATTCATAGTCAGGAAGTTTCCAGCAGTAGAAACACGCAACAACAACGTAAGTAATCAAATGGCTGTATAACTGTTTGTCTTACTACCCTTTCAGCACCATCTGGGAGGTTTGCATTTTCTTATAAAGCATCTGATGCTGACAGTTGCAGTTGGAACATAGTTGTTGATTCAAATGTCTGGCAGGGTACTTGAGAAGGAGTTATCTTTAAGGAGAGAATATGAAACTGTAATTCTGATTGGGTTTTCTTAGGATAGGACTCTTTCTGGTTTTCTTTTTGCCATTTCAAAGAATTGTCAATGGGAAGAAATCCTTGAAAAAATCATGCCTTACTGATTAGGAGAAAATCCTGGTGACCAGACTGATTGCAGAAGATGAAAGTTGCATAACTTTATTTGTGACGTGTCCTAACCAGCAGATCAGTAAAAAAAACCACCTGTCTGCAAGGTGGGAAGAAGTGTTTGTACTTTACAGGTCCCTTGCCTATGGAGTCAGTCCCTGTGGGAATAAAGAATACATTAGTACATAAGGAGAAACATTGTGAAGTACAAAAATATGGAAATAAAATTGTTTCCTCCTCATATAGTGAGTTCAGTTGCAAAAGTAAATTACATTTTACCTTTGAGTGGCTCAGTATTGCTGAATTTGAATGTGAAGGGTTTTTTAAGATAATTGTTAGGCTAGAGGCAGGCATTTTGGCAGGTGATGTACTCTTGTTTCCCTGTTTCAATTTGAAAGACAAGGGCCCTTCAGATGTTTGTTTTACCTGCTTATATTTCTTTCCAAAGGTGGGAGGTGGAGGTAGGTGTTGGGTTTGCATGTTCCCTGCATGCAAGTGCCTGCTTGTGTGTTTGGGAAGTTTCTGCAGAATGATAGGGGTGATAGCAATGAGAATAATTAGCTTCTTTTACATTGCCATCTCAAATTTGTATGTAATGTCTCCAATAATACCAATGGAGGAAAGAACCCAAAGAAACCAGAAGAAAGTTTTACCTTATGGAGGAAACAGTTTCATTAACAATGTGCTTTTTCACTTTAAAACTTGTACATACTTTGCACTCTTTAATGTTGCTTATCTTTGTATTGAATTTGAATGTGTTAGTAACAAATACAGAAATTCTTTATCGAAGTAATGTAAAAATAGTAAATCTGTTAAACCATGTTTGGTAAATGCTTCCATATTCTCCAAGCTTGGGTGGCAGATCACCTATGAAAAGATAATGGACATAGAATTTACTTACTGCAGCTGCATGTATGCTTTAAATGTCTTCCAGTTGTTGATTATCAATTTGGAGCTTAACTAATGATAGACGTTTAAGGATTTGTTGCTGTGAAGTTTATGGAAAGAGATCAAAGAAAACTTGCTGTATTTTGACAATCACAGTTTCTAAAATAGGACACACTCACAATATTTTGTCATTGCTGTGTGTTTATTTACTATGAGCCAGCCAGGCCTGTGTTTATTAAACACAGTTGACAAAAGCCTACCCTCCTTATGGATGAGCACTCTTTAAAGGAGGATTTCTAGCAGTAGGCAGCTGGGGTGTCTGTCCTGCAGTCACAGCTGATGGCATTTCATTTAGTTATTTGCAGGTGTTTCCCGTAGAGTGTTGTAACTCCTATAAAAAGAAAAGGGTGATCAGAGAGTTAAAAGAGCAAGAAGCTAATTGGAGCAAAGGCACATTGATTAAAGAAATATCACGAAGGATTACTGCAGTGGAAATAGCTAAGAAATCATAAGTTGTGTTTCTTCCTTGCAGTGAAAATTCCAGGACACCCTTTCAGGGAGGGGTTTTGGATTTTGTATGTTGGGAGTACAGCAGTTGCCACTGCCTAACACTGTGTACCTTTGCTTTCAACATGTCAGCAGGTGATGGTGCTGAACAAGCTTGCATTCAGTTTTAGAGAATAGGTAGTGCCAGATTTTTTTATTTTTTTGACCTATTTTAGTTGTTTTTTGTCAGGTATTGTCATCTCCAGTGTTTTGTGTCTTAGAAATGAGCAACACATTTGATTGAAGAGTATGAGCAGTGTTTGCTGTAATCAGAATTTTCATTCTGTTGAAACAAGTAATTCTGTTATATTTGCTATTGGTATCTTTTACATCTTTATCCATGGAAAACTGAGTTCCTGTTTTGTTCCTCCTTCAGTGTTTGACGTGCTGAGTCGTCAGAGGAATGTCTGACAGTTGTTGGTTTTCAGTATTGTATTGAGAGTGAAAGATTGCAGGCAGATTAAGTGGCTGATGAATCCTTGCTGATCAGGCTGGAAAATTAAATGGAGTACTTCATTTTCCAGAGGATTAATTATAGATAACTCTGCACCTTATCAGTTCATAACTCTGTCTCCCATTGTTTGAGGGCAGTCCCTGTGATGTCTTACACCTGCCCTTTCTTTTCCAATTACCATGGTGAATCACATAATCTTGAAATTGTGCAGTTAGAAGACCAGGCTCTTAAAGTGTTAATGATATAGGCCACTAGGGTAGTATTGCTGCACACTGTATGAAATAACCTGCAAAGGAAGGAATAAACAAAAATATAAGCAAAAATTTCAAGGATTCAAAAAGTGAGCAACAAGATAGAGTCCTGTTTGAAAGTTTCTTCTGTTTTTGGGGGAGCTTTACTATTTATAGTTATTATAAATTGACTAAAGCTTTGTTTTGAAAAAGCCTTCTAAGCTGCAGATGGCTTCCAGAAACTTTTGAGCACCGTTGTTCATGGTCAGGTGTGTGATCTGGTTGTGCTTGTATTGACTCAGAGTAGCATTTATTGTTACTGAATTTCCTGGCTTGGCTTCAAAAGGATTGTTCCAAAGTAAGGGATGCAGATGCAGCCTCATTTTTCTGATGCCTATTTAGACTTCATCCTCTTTTAAGGGGGTACATGTGAGGTTCTTGTCACAGTGAACTCAAAAAATTGCTGTAGGACCTAAAAGTTGCTCTGTTCTCAGTCAATGCTAATACTTAATACCTTTTAAAACCAGAATAAAATACTTCACAATGACAAACTGGAGATGCAGAGAGAAAAGACAGAATTTTTTTTAGCTTGTGAATAGAATTTGATAAATCTGCTGCCTGTGCAGGTAAAGCTCCATGTCTTTGTGTGATGAAGTTGTAGCCCCCCTTCTGCTTTCCCAAACACCACGTAGAACAGGTAGTGAGAATATCTGTCTTCTTTCTTGAACATGTCTTTTTCTTGGTTTGTTCCTTGCAATTTCCTTGTAGAAAAACTTATTTTTTTTACATGTCTCTTGGAAAAAATTGATGTTCAGTCATTGCTTAGCACAAAGCAGACCAGTGAAGCATCACTTGGAAGTTTCTAAGTGTATGGTTAATGAGAGAAAGATCTGTTTTCCAAGTAATGCTAGTCTTCATCACCTAGTAGGTATTTTCTCAGTAATGTTCATATCAATTCCATTTTTGTTTTGTATTGACTAATTTTCTGCTGCATTGTGTCTGTGGGGACTGTAAATAAGATCACTTGGGAGCAGAGGACAAGCAGTGTGAGCATTTCCAGTCTACCTGGGTTAGGATCTATAGTTTTGAATTAGTTCACTTTATTTTTTGAATTTTTGCCTTTTCCCTTTTCGATCCCAGTGTGTGTTTGGTTCGCCTCCTGTGTCTTTCACAGTTTCACTTCACAACAAGCTGGTTACATACGAATTAGATGGGTGTGGGAGAGGTGGTGTGGGCACAGTGTCTGAACCTCCTTGGCTAAAGCTTCTTAGAAGTCATTAATGCATGCTTTTATTAAATGCTTTCTTCTATTAAAAAAAACTAAAACCTACACTTTATAACCAGTCTTGATTTTTTAATTTGTGATAGGTGCTTCTAGTAATTAGTCTTTTTCAGAACACTTAATACAAATAATAACCTGATTTTCAAAGTTTTTTCTTTTGGCCCTGCAAGTGCTACAGCTTCTCAAGGAAAATGTCATTTGTTTGCTTGTTTCTAATGAAGCATTTAGTACTGTAATTTTCATAGCACTAGTGAAGATAATTTAGAAATTATCATCTCTGGAAAAATAACTCTGTGGTCTCTACTCTGCTGCCTCATGTATTGGTAATCCCTTTTCACTAGTAATTTATTTTTGAGGAAATTATATGGTCATTAAAGCTATCACAGATGTTTTCTTAAGTCTAACTTAAATTATCCCCAGATTCAGTAAATGGTAATATTTTTATCCACCTTTCTGGAGTGTTAGGTCTCTTGCATGGGAGACTTGACTTTCCAGATAACTTCCAACTTGCTCTAAGCAAAAAACCCCCAACTCCCTACATTCCACCATAAAACTCAAGTGGCCTTTTCCATGAAGATTAAAACATTTCCAGGTAAGAGGGTGCCATGCACAGCTGCTTTTTCACCTCTGCTCTTGCTCAGGGAGCTGATAGTGGTAAAGAGCTGAATTTTCCAGAAGTCACTGAGGTAGCAGTTTAGGTTTTGGATGTTCCCCTGCATGAGTGAAGTCAGATGATGAGCAGTTTTTCTCCGTTCAGCTTTGTATGAACGGTTAAGATGTCTTATGCTTGAGAATAGAATATATTAATGGTAGTTTATTTCACAAGAAAATGGAAATAATCTACAAATAATAAAATTTTATCTATGTTTTTACTAAAAAGTCATTTAAAATTGGAATTGTTCAGCCTTGCTTTGATACTGCCATACTTACTGTGCTGGTTTTGTACGCAGTAGTGTGTCTGATGTCTTCAGTTGTTACAGGTGTAAGAGTGACTTAAAATGAAGCATCCTATATAACAGACTATAGTATATAAAGTTTTTCAGTCTAACAATCATTTGTGAGTGAGCACTTTTTTCATAACAATTCTAAGATGTCATGTGAAATCCTGAGATCACTTCAAAATGTTTCACCAAAGAGAATTCTCATAATGTAACATATTTGTTCAAAATAGTAAGTGTTGTCAGCTACGAAGTTTATTTTCTTGGTTTGACCTTCGACTGGGCCTGAATTAAAGATAAAAAATACACTGTTTGGATGTTATTCTACCATTATTTGTAATAAATCACTGTAGAACACTGCTGTAAGTCATGTAAATCCATACAAGTCACTTGCCAAGATAAATCAATTTTGCTTATTGCTTCATAATGTCTGCAATACCTGCAGAGGAGGGAATGTGTGTAACACTTTACCTTCTCCTTCATCCACTAAAACTCTCTTTGCTTTAATGATTGACAATTTAAGAACTTGGCCCTTAAAAATCAAGAAAACAAACAGCCCCACTGAGATGGCATTAAAAATTTGTATGAATTGTGAAAATATTGCAAAAATTGTAAATGAAGGTGAGAGAATGGGGAAACTGTTTCTTACAGCTGAGAGGCTGATCAGTTTTTAAAGAGAAGCCTCCCTGTTCCAGTTGCCTGCCCTTAATTAATTCCCTGGGAATGGTAACAGTTATGGAGCATCACAGGTGGCTATTTCCTTTTCAAAACAGTTAACTTAGTGCTAGAAATTTGAAAACAAACTAAAATAGATCTTGTAGGTAGACATACGTTAGTTAGTAAACATGTTAAATATTCTATTTTATCTTTTTATATGCAGCACAGTACTTCAGAAACTGCTTTTAATTGGAAACAAGAAAACCAAGGACACATCCATCATTCTAGAGTTAATTTACAGAATTTAAAACTAATTTTTTTCATTTTATTAGATGCTTCTATCTTTCCCAGCTGTTCTACTATGGATTTTGTAGACACAGAACTTTGTTCGAATTAATTGAGTTTTTCAAATGTTCATCTAAAGACTCTGTAGGTGACAAGCATAGTGAGTATAACAAATGACAGTAAGAATACTGGCAGTGATGATTTATCTCTCTCACCAGGAATTTAACAGTCAGAATTTAGAATACTGCTTTTTGGGGCTTATATTCCAGCTGGTGAGATTGAGTAGATGGTATTTTTGCTGAGGACATGGTGATATTTATGCTGTTGGATTGTAGAAACCAAATACAAGTGTTTAATGATCAGACTTGCAGGAAAAAATATCACACTGATATAAGCAGAAAATTCACCTTTGTACTGTCTATTTCCAGATATTAAATAAGACATTTATTCAAATTCTGCTGCTGCCAGTCAAATAAACATGATAAAAAATTGCAGGACTAGGGATACCATTTGTTTTTACACACATAAGACTGTGAACAACCTCTTCTAGTTGTCTCATATTTTTTGTGAGCTGTTGTATTAAATTGGTATTTATTCACATGATTAGTATGCCAGGCTTGCATAATTTCTCTTTTGTCTGAGCCATTCATATAAGCTGTAAGTGATGCTGTCTTGCATTTTTCATTTTTTTTTTCTTCTCTTAATGTACTTTCTCTGACATAATTGACTGTTAAGGATCTTGGGGATTTAATATAAAGAAGGAAAAGCACAAGATAAAGATCAGTTCTTTTTCCTGTAGGTACTGTATTCATAAAGTGCTAGCTTCACTCTTATTTATAAATAATATTCAGACATCATCAGAGATGTGGTAGTTTGTTAATAGACAAAACAAATAGTCTCAGATTAATTATTTGAGAGTTTTTTTGATCTTGCTATATTATGCTGAAAATTATACTGGTTTTCCTAGGTCGTAAATCTAATTCACCTCATACAACAAAAATACTTTTGTTATAATTTGTCCTTCAAATTCTCTAAGAATCAATAAACCACTTTCAGTCTACAAGGCAGTCAGCTATAGTAGAAATAATCTTTTGATGTTTAAAGAGTTATTTTTTCAACTTATCCTATTTTAGGATATACCTTATTTTGTTGATTATTGGAAACTTTCAATAATGAGTTGCAGGCTAAGGGAAAAAGCCTCAAACCAAATACAAATCAATATAGCACCAGCAACTTGTGAACAGATGTTTAGAAGTTAGTGATTAGTAATGGAAATTAGTAATGGAAAGTTTTAATGCTGTGGTTGTGCAAAGAGTTACACCCACATTCTTGAATGATAAAAAAGCAAATAAACATCCAAGACACTGCATGCTTGTAAGCTGTTCTTCTAAACATCACTGATCAGGCTGTGCTCCATAAATTGAACTGTTGCCCTGTACTGATATAACAGTTTGTTTATATGTTGTTTTGGTACTACTATTTTATTTAAAAAGTTTTCTGACCCCTTCAACACTCAGCATTCAAAGAATGATCATCTCAACTCTCTAGGGAAGTTTTAACATCACTTATGCGTAAATATTTCTGGGAATACAGATAACAAGATGAGAATGCACAGCAATGATTCCATAATCCTTAGCTGAGTGTGGCAAATACCTCCCTATACTCTGTACAACTCCACAGAATTTCTGAAAATTTATTATTTCTTTTGTGATCATAGTTCCCAGTACCATTTCCCTTTTTGCCATATCTCCCCATTTCGCATATTGTGGCTTGAAATTGAATGTCCTGCAGGAGTGGCCATTCAGTTACTAGTTATACCAAAAATTGGTGTAATGTACAGCAACCTATAATCTTGAGAGCCTCCTTTAGCCTTGCACCTTGCTTACTATGATTTAGGAGTGCAGTGGAAAAAATGCTGCTAATGGGGTGTGCAGTGGTAGTGAGTTCTGGTTTTGTTTTTTCTTTGCACTAGAAATAATCTTACTTGTGGATCACACCCTGTCATCTCTTCCTGAAAATTCTTGAAAGGACTTCTTACATTCATCTGGGTCACACTTGTATTAGTTGCACAGAAAGAAACTCTATTTCTGCTTAATCTTCTACAAACTGGCAAGAAATGCTTGAAGTGTTAGGGCCAGGGTGCAAAATTAAGACCACTCAACTGAATTTTCTTTGTGTAAGAGCTGTTGAGTGATGGAGCAGTCCTGACAACACAAAGCAGATTTTCCTGTGGAGTGATTCCAGGTGAAGGCACAAGGTGTGCTGGAGCTGCACAGCCGTCCTGGAGCTCTGGAGTCTGTGTGATGATGCTGCATCCTTCATTGTCTGAGCTCAAGGAAGTTGAAGTTAAAATGGTATACTGGTAAAACTACAGCTTTAATCCTCATGCTGAGGATCAAAATACAAGTCTTGGTATTTGAAAAAAACCCAGATTTTTGTACAGCAGCACATTAAATGGGAATAATCTATTTCCTGGTGCATGAGGTTTATCAGGACAAGTTAGAAAATGAACACATGTACTTGCACCACTTTCATTTCAGCCTCAGCTGATGCCTATGTGAAAAAGACTTAAATAATAGGCAGGTATTCACAGTCCAATCCTTCGCCATGGTTTATGAGTTGGCAGGAGTATTTATAATGTAGCCATTCTGATTTGCTCATAACAGACTATTCTTGTATTCCTTGACAATAATGAAAGTATTATGGCCAAGACTACTAAAAAATCATAATCACCTCTAAAAATTCAGAGGAGAGAAATGAAACTTATTTTATATGAGATACCTAGTTGTGATCCAGGCAGTTGTTTTATGAATTTAAAATTTTGATGCTTTACTTAAAACTGAGAATACAGAGCACAGCTTTATAAAAGAGAGTGAGCTGAAGAAGTGTACTCAGTTCTAGCCTCTTAAGAAAATAATCTAATCAATTTGAAGCAATTTTTTAATCTGTCTTATAATTGGTTGCTCTTGTTGAGAAAAAGATGTTACTTAACTTGATCATCTTTAATTTAAAATCTTGCAGATTTTTGGAGGGCACTTTTTCCTATTGTTCCTATGCTTTAAGTAATTTCAATTCCTGTATCAGGAAGGATATGTAATTTGTAGCTGGATATTGCCAGTTAAATATTTGGATACTTGCAGTGCTGTGAGACTGTCATACATAGATAAACAGAATAGCTGTTCACTAACAGCTGCTTTTTTGTGTTCTTAATTGTCTAAGTGATCAATCTTGTTCCTTCAGAAAATCTTTTAAAATAAATAGTACTTCATTGTCTGTTTAAAATAGATATAAAAATAAATCCATGTGAATTATTTTACCTTTGTATTCACGTTTGCCTCTTCCATTTTATCCACAAGTGTCTAATGCTAGTGTTTGGCTTCTTTTATGTTTCTTTATTTTGTTGCTTTTGTTTGAATGTATTATTGTGTTTATATGGAACTGGTCAAAGAACCGTTACTGTATTTTATGTTTGTATCTACATTTTATTTTGCATGCTTAACGTGGCTTTGCCTGGATATTCTTTTTGGTAAGTTCAGAATTTAAAAGCATAATGTTTTTCTGTAGTAAAGTTTGTAACCTGCCACCTTATTTTCTTCCATCTCAAGTAACATAATTATTTTGGTTTTGGCATACTGATTTGTGCTCATGTACTGTTCTGCTTTTGCAAATTATACATATGTGATAACATAACACTTCTCCTGACTACCATTTTCATCTCTAGCTGAGCTAAACAATATGACTCTGGTACTAATGTGTACTAATGTAACTTTTATCTTCGAAATGTAGTGGGCAGCTGTTAAAATGATGCGTGCTGAGAACTCTGTGTATTTGACACACACAGAACCTCAGTCATAGAAAAACCATGTTACAGCTTCTTTGCATAGCCTGGTGGTTTCTCTGCGCTTCACAGGTATTACTTTGCAGCAGTCTTCTCAAGATCTTCTAAGAACAGTGTGCATGTTTGTTTCTCTTTTAGCAACAGCTTGCTCAGCTCCAGAAAGAAAAATCAGAGATTTTGAAGAACCTGGCATTATATTACTTCACGTTCGTTGATGTTATGGAATTTAAGGTAAGGCATTACAAATGTGTAAGTTGTTCTGTCACATTAGGTTTCTGTAATTGTATTGATGAAATAACACTATATAATGAAACAGCTGAACTTGAAGCTCTGTTCTTCAATTGAAAAAAAAAATAAAAATGAAGCTCCATCACTAATCGTAGTAACGTGGTTTAATTATATCTTTTTATCTTTTTAAACTAAAGTTATTCCTTTGTTTTTCAAGGACCATGTCTGTGAGCTGCTAAACACTATCGATGTTTGCCAAGTCTTCTTTGACATTGTAAGTTTCTAGGTTTAAACTTTCAAAAATGTTTATATTCAGAGTCCTGTGGGGAGAAGGGCTTGTTTTTGTTAGTTCAACAAATATCACATCTCCAGTTATAAATGCAAGAGAAATAAAAACAACGTAGGGTTCACATTTCTAACTTTTATAATAGAGAGATGGACCTTTCTCAGTAGGGTTCTTATGGACAGTAGTAGCAGTATTGTTGCCAAACATAAAAATTTTTCAGTAATTTTTCATTTATTGCATCTGCAAGTTAATTCCTAGTCATCTATATGCTTATGCCTTGTGAGACTCACAAGACAAGACTACTACTGGTGTCCACCTAAGCTATGTGAGGAGGTAATTTTTGGGGTTGACTAATGCACCTGCAAAAGCATCTAAAAGTCTTACATTTAAAACAAAACCCCCAGCCCCCCCCCCCCAAAAACCCAACAAAACCCAACAAAAAAACCAAAACAAAAACCACCACCAAACAACCATAGAAAAAAAAGCCCCCAAAAGAAATCCTCCAATACCTTTTCCTGTTGGTTTCAACTTTCTTCATGTTCTTAATGTCACCTTGTTATTTTTTGCCATTATTTTAAATTTGACCAACTTAGATTCATAATATGAAAAAGGAACAGGTGTGTATTCTGTGGAATGATGTTACAAGGCCAGTGGGATATGTGCTAGTCTTTTACATTTCAGTCTTATTAAAATACAGTTCATAGGCATGGCACTACTGACTGCTTAGTAAACAAGAAAAGTTGTCCTGCCTGTCAGGTAATCTGTGACACTGAAGCCTGGAAGGATTTATTTGGATGCTTTGCTTTCATGAGTGCAAACAGTTCTGGGAAACTGAATGAATAAATTAAGGTTATAGAGAGTCACATGCCACCAGAACAAGAACTTTGTTCAATATACAGCCCATTGTATTAAAAAATTCTGAACATTGGTGGAAATGTAAGAGAAAATGTGTTATGCTTGTTTCTAGAAGTTTTAAAATGATAATTTACTGGTTTTCATTTCTAGACTGTAAACTTTGATTTAACAAAGAACTACCTAGATTTGATTATAACCTACACAACTCTAATGATACTGCTGTCCCGAATTGAAGAAAGGAAGGCTATCATTGGACTGTATAACTATGCCCATGAAATGACACATGGAGCAAGGTAAAAAATTGATGGTATAAAAGATGTGTATGATGTTCATGACAGTAACAGCTACACCTCAGTGAATTGTTTGTTGTCGTTTTTAGTGACAGAGAATATCCACGCCTTGGCCAGATGATTGTGGATTATGAAAATCCTTTAAAGAAAATGATGGAGGAATTTGTACCTCACAGTAAAGTATGTAACTACTTTTCACAGGCATGCAATAACCTTAATTGGGAGAAACAGAGATAAAAAGTAAATGTGCAGGGGTTTGTTTTGTTGAAGGCCATTTGGTATAAATTTTTCCTGGGATTTCTACTTGCATTGAATGTCTAGGGCTGGGGATTGATACCCTATTAAAAAGCACAACCTGCAGAAATACAGGAATGATAAGTCCCATTAGTAAGGTGCCATTTTATTCACTAAGGATTAGAAATTAATTAAAAATCAGTTGTGGATCATTTGTGTTTTGTGTGGGCTTGTAGCTTGAAGTTAAAGAGATTCACAATGTTTCTGTGAAGTTGGTTGTTTTGCTCTCTTGCCATTCTAGGTGAATGTGATTTTCTGTTTTGTAACCTAAGGGGCTTTGCTTTGGATTTTCCTGGGAATCGTGGAGATCACCACTGCCTTTTTAACAGTAGCTCCTGAGTAGCTCAGTACTTAAAAGCTGACACTCTGCCGAGTTGCCTTCACTGAGTTAAAGGAGCTCAATTCCTTTGGTCCTTTCTGTACAGATGTTTCTACGTTTCTGTTCTTACACAGAAACACTTGCAACACTTGGTTGTGTTGCAGTTCTGTGATGTTTTATCTAGGCTGTGTTTTCATGTAAGAATATATTGAAAAAGTTACAGAAGCCTTGCCAAAGTCAAAGTATATCCTGTCTTATAACTTTCCATTTGTTCACTAGATTTGCTATTCTGTCAAAGCAAACTAAATTTCTCTGATCAGGACTGACCAGCTATATTACTTTCTAGTTGCTTGCAAATTAATTGCCTAACAATTACAACTTACTTTAGAATCTTTGTCAGTACCTTAAGTTAAATTCTAAGTTATTATCTAAAGTTTTTAAGGTTTGGTTTTTTCTTAACCTATTTTGAAGTTTAGTACTGGTTGTGTTTTCCTTCTCTAGTTTCCTTTCTAGATTTTTTTCAATTTCCTTAAACTTTTCAGTATTGTCACTAGAAGTTCAGAGCTTTCCAGCTACTTTCCTAAGTGCTCTGAAGTGAAATAGTTTCTCATACTTCTAACATGTCTGTAATCTTATTTGTGTTATACTTTCCACCATTCCTGTCTTGTTAAGACTTACTTATCTAAGGATCTCATTTACAAATAATCATTTCTAGTGCACATTTTAGCAAAGATGCTTTACTTCTCAGTATTTTGTTTATGCTCTTGTATTTGATAGTGGGTCAGTCCTTCCATTGACACATTTGTAAAGATCCCTTTCAGTCCAGTTTTTGCTCTCGTGCTTATTCCGTGCTAGAAGCATAAATTGGGGTCAGGGATCTTTTCAGGTGCCATACTACAGGAACATTCTTGGGTTGCACTCTCATGGAACTGCACACTGAAGTTGTCATTCTGTAATCCCACTGCTTTGCAGCAAACCAGGCAGTTGTTTAGTCTTTTACATTTAGCTTTGGCAGATGACTTAGTTTTTTTTTTGCCTGCGTGACCTCCTCTGCTCTCACACTGTTCAGATCTGGCTCCCTGAGGATTCATTCAAGCACCAGTATTGATAAAAAAGGCAGGGAAAATACTTAGGATACGCTTTCCCAGATAAGCTTAATTTGCTACAAAGATATTCCTGCAGACAGTATCTGCTCAAAAGAATTATAGTTTGCTACCGTGGGGAAAGTCATTATAAAGGAAGTGGTAGGGAAGGGACTAACACAACAACTGGGATGCTTGAATAAGTAATGAACAACTTCCAGTTGTGTATGAGAGGGCTTTTGTGCCTTATTTTATGCCTTATTTTTTTCCATGTCCTCTAATTCTGAACTCAAGAGTTTTTTAACTCTAACTAAAATAATAGAAATCAAACTCTTGCTTCTTTGCATCCTTCCTCTAGCCTGGAGTAGTCTTTTATATGTTAAATAAGCTAGGTGCAATGGGGTTTAACCTTATGTTTAATTTCAAAACTAGTTCACTAAAATGTTTTGATGACTGTTAGTAATAAAGCTGAGGAAACAGCTCTGCTGATGAAACAGTACTGACCATTCAAACTAATCATTAGCCTCCTTTCTAGTCCCTTTCAGATGCTCTGATTTCACTCCAGATGGTCTATCCTCGACGAAATCTCTCAGCTGACCAGTGGAGAAACGCACAACTGCTGAGCCTCATCAGTGCCCCCAGCACAATGCTCAATCCTGCACAGTCTGACACAGTATGCTCTTTTAATTTACATTCTACGATAGAGTTAAGTAAGGTTTTCTGTGAAATAGTTGTCTGTTGGATTACCTCTATGTGACTTTTAATCAGAGAAGTAAATATGCTGGTTAGAACAGGGGGAAAGTTTTCTCTCATTAAGTAAAGTTTCTGTTACATTAACTTGTGCCTTCAGCTTCAGTAATTTGTTGACCAGAAGATGAGGGAAGCAATGTTAACTTCTGCAGTCATAGAGGGGAGGAATCCTGTGTACCCTCTCAGGTGTTTGTGAGCCAGGAGACTGGAAATCAGAGCTCAAACTTCCTTTGAAGTTTATATTTGCACTTGCTGCCTCAGCTGTGCTATGCATGGTTATCTTTCTGGAAAAAAGCTGTAATGGCTGTCAGGTTGTGATTAGTATCCATCAAAAGCTTTTAATTCTTGAATATTGTTAAATACAGTGTTTATTGAAAATAAATATTTGTCAAAATTCGTTCAGGATTTTGGAGAGGTGTGGAAGCTCATGTAATATTCTAACCCTCAATTCTGAAGTGCTGAAACACTGAATCATTGTTAGTGGTCAGTGGCCTTCTATCATCAGCATTTAAGGCTTTGTTTGTCCCTTTTTGCTAAGAAATCCTTAATAACTAGTGTGCTACAAATTACTGTTTTTTTAACAGATGCCATGTGAATACCTATCTCTGGATGCAATGGAAAAATGGATCATATGTGAGTAAAATATTCTGAAACAGCTCGTGCTTGTATTAAAAAAAATTGGTTAACATTTAAAAGACTATTTGCTTTCTGTACTGTATAACAGCTGTATTAATTATAGCTATTAATTACAATTAATAGCTTGATTAAATTTCATTTGCATAACATGCAGTGAAGCTAGAATTTAGCATGTGCTGCCAAATCATGCATGTGCATCAGTTTGTTCCAGACTTTGACTGGAAGTGAGGGCTTGGGTAATTCTGATCAAAGTGTCAAGTAGTATCAGCATAAAGTAATTAATTTCACACAAATATTGCAAAAATACTTCCATTAGAAGTGGAGAGGGAGGTACTTTTTATATATGGGAAAATGTTATACATTAAAGAGTTTATTAATGATCTATGCAAACTATTTATACAAAGTACATAATCATCTCACTGTTCTCTTACTGTCTTTGTGCATCTGATTTGTGACATACGTCAATGTGAACTTTTGAAGTTGGATTTATTTTGTGCCATGGAATCCTAAATAGTGATGCTACAGCTTTGAATCTTTGGAAACTTGCACTTCAAAGCAGCTCTTGCTTGGCTCTGTTTCGAGATGAAGTGTTCCATATTCACAAAGCTGCAGAAGATTTGTTTGTAAACATAAGAGGGTAAGTTTTTGTTCTTTCAGAATCTCTTCTAAAAACACCATATTTCTTGAAGGACTGTTTCAAACCAATTACTTCTGTTTCATTTAAGTTCTGCTTAGGTACACAAACATTTTTGCTTGATATCTTGACTGTTTCTTTAATGCATAAGTTTTAGGGGCCTGATTTCATAACCACCACACCTTTTTTATCTCAGTTCTGAAAGCCTGGTGAATCATTCTCTAAAATGGCAAGTCTCTAAGATTGGTGATCTCACCCACAAATCTTGATTTACTGAAGGGAAATGATGTTATGAATGTTGGGTTTGCTTGAAAAATTGCATCTTGCTGCCTCTATTTCTGCAGTACATTGTATGAAAACTCAGAAACAAAGTTGAGACCTCTAGCAGCAAACACCAGGAGCACTTCAGTAGATTTTTGGTTTGGGGATCTAGTTTTGGCATTTAGCTCTGCTCAGGAGCTGGTGTGTGTTTTCTGCTGTAACCTGCTTGCTATCATAACATTGTAGCTCCTCGAAAGCTCTTTCTAAAATGTGCTACTGATTCTTGTACCACATGTGATTGCTTTTTACTTGCAGCTACAACAAGCGTATTAATGACATCAGAGAGTGCAAAGAAGCTGCTGTTTCACATGCGTAAGTGTCTTAAAAAGTTTTTCTGTCAGATTTTAGGATTGGTTTTCTTAAAGCAAAATTATAAAGGTTGTACAAACAGAATTTGTCAAATGCAGAATTAGTCATGCATTTTCAAATGAGATCGTTTACTGATTGTTCTTTTAAATCTGGATTTGCTTAATGTCATTGCCAATTTAACTTCCCAAGTTCTGGATTATTTTTCAAATTATCAGGATGGAAGCATTTAGTTAATTCATTATTCATTAGTTATGTTTTGTCTGATTACAAAATGTGAAAGCAGATTAAAAAGAAATGTTTTCATGTTGTCAAATTCACATCACAGAGAGGGAGCAGAGAACTTGGGGTTTAAATTTATTGATGCTTCAAGAATATATGGTGTTGGTGATGAGGATGCCAATTTTTTGAACCACATTCTTCAAAATTCTGAACTTTTGAAGTTGGTATAATATAATCTGCCTATGCTTGGTCTAAAATGCTTTTGCAAATCAAGTATTCAGTGTCTGGCATAGTGGATAATATATGTTCTTTTGTTGCAGGGGTTCAATGCATAGAGAGAGACGCAAGTTTTTACGTTCTGCACTCAAAGAACTAGCCACTGTCTTGTCTGACCAGCCAGGCCTCTTGGGTCCCAAGGTAATAACAGCTTTTTTGGTTTGCATTTGTGCAAAAACCAGTGTGTTTCTCAATGGTAAATCTAATATTTCTTTTGGGGAGGGAAAAACTCCTTGCTTCACTCAGAATACCTACTTAGTTTTTTATGTTCTGGGTTTTAGAGACTAGTTGCCTCTTGAGTGCACAAACTATTCAGCTGTTGTGTAGATTGATAACCTTGTGAACAATTTTTGTTTTTCAGGCACTTTTTGTATTTATGGCATTATCCTTTGCTCGTGATGAAATTATTTGGCTTCTTCGTCATGCAGATAATATGCCAAAGAAGAGTGCAGATGATTTCATAGATAAGTATGTGCATTTTTAGTGCAGTTCCTTCAATACTGGAATTTCACAGACAAAATAAATTTGAAGGCAGTGGAATCTCAGAAATGGCTGGCTATATGAAGCAGCTGGGAATGTTCAGAAAGTTTTTACTTGGGAATATTAAGTGTCCCACCAAAACAGAAAGCTAGAAATTTGAGCACATCAGTGAAAATTCATATATAAAATAGAATTTTTTAAATAAGTTTTCATTTTTTAGCTTTGAATAGGCAAATATAAAGGTTTTTCAAGTGTCTTCATTGATTTTGCATTGATAAAATCAATGAAGGAGGCAAGAAAACTTTCAAAAAACTTTATTTGTTGAATTGTAGATTGTCTCTTGTAGCAAAACTGTCTTGTAAATCAGCTAAGCTTTAGTTATGTAATACAGCTAAAGTGTCACCATAAACAGATGGTAAAAATGAGAAATATGATTACAAGATTGTACAAGTGTGAATAGGCAGGAGACTTCTCAAGATTATTGGACACAAGGTTGAACTGAAAGACTGCATTTTAAACAAGACTGAATTTTAAACAAATAACAATCATAAGGCCAATTATAGAGCTGGAGTGGGAAAATCTTGGATTCTCTCGACTGGTTTTAGGTGCTAAGGAAAGATGGAGGTTCCAGAGCCTCTCTGAAACAACCTGTGCTAGTATTTAACCATTCTCATGGCTTGGGAAAAAACCCAGAAAAGCAGTCATTAAACTTGTAGTTTTCAGGTTTAACTGCTTTTTGAGAAAAACATTTTTTCAAATTGAGCTATACAGAAGGGCTTCTTCTTCAGAAAAATAACTGAATAGTTACACAAACCTTTGAGGATTACTATGGTGATATCCTGCTTACTTATGTCCTGTTGAGTGGATTTGATCTTGCAGAGAAAATTACCTATGTAAGCTCCTTTTACAACATTAACAAATACTTTCCTACAGAAATTAGCTATTGATAATTGTTTTAAAAGCAAGATATAGGAGGAAATTCCCATGATAGAAATTTGTTTTAATATTTTGAGTGACATTTCTAAGCTTTTCCCTTTTTTTTGGGTTTTGTTTTTTGTTTTTTGTCTAGGCACATAGCTGAGCTGATATTCTACATGGAGGAGCTCAGGGCACACGTACGGAAATACGGACCAGTGATGCAGAGATATTATGTACAGTATCTCTCTGGCTTTGATGCAGTGGTCTTAAATGAGCTGGTGCAGGTATGGCAACATCATGGTTCTGCCTTCTCAAATGCAAATTTTAACAAGGGCTTTTTGTCCAAAATGACATCATAAAGTGCGTCCCAGTTTGTGGATTTTGGTGAACGTTAGGGAGTAAACCAGATTAACTTACTGCTTAATTCTGGGATTTAGAGTTGTACTTGTGGTTTTTATATAGAATCACAGAATATCCAGAGCTGGAAGGGACCCACAAGGCTCATCAAAGTCCAATTCCTGGCCCTGCACAGGACACCCCAACAGTCCCACTGTGCCTAAGGGTGTTGTCCAAAAGCTCCTGGAGCTCTGGCAACCTTGGGGCTGTGACCCAAGCCCTGGGGGTCCAACCACTCTCTGAAGGAGAAACCTTTTCTTAATATTTTCCTTTCCTATTCCTAATATCCAATCTAACCCTCCCCTGACACAGCTTCATACCGTTACAAGTTGTGTGAATTTATATACTTCAGTATTCATATATGAATATTATGAAGCACTGTTATGTTTAGAGACTATGAAACAGGTACTGTCACTGAAGGAGTGTAGAAACCTTTTCTTATTTAGCCCAACCAAGAAAGGATAAACTTTCTGAGGTGCTTTGGTTTTATTTCCTGGTGACCCCACTAGATGGAGCCCAAACTGAAATGAGGGGAAAAATGGACTTGAATTTTAGTTGTCGTTAATTCATAACAGCTGTCAAGCACCAGATTAGACAATTGATTGAGAGATAATTTGGATTTTTTCAGCCTTTAGGTTTCAATGTCAGTTTTTTCTGGAATTAAGAGAAACTTCTGCATTACATTACTTAACAGAAGTGTGGTCCTCTTTAGTAAAACTACAAAGATTTAGGTTGCATTTTGTAAAATTTGAAAGTTTAGTAAAATAAATTTGAATTTTTATTAGAAAAAAATGAGGGAGGGGTTTTTTGGATGTAAAATGATGATGATGTGGGCTCGATTATACCCTGCAATAACCAGATTTTCATTGCAGACAGGACAGAAAATGTAGTATTGCTACATTTACTGACAGATGTTCCCATTTTGAGCTGATATTCGTTTGGAAATAATCTTTTCTAGGTATTTGTCATCAGTCAATGAATTAAAAAGTGAAAGCTATTAAATAGCAGTATTTGAAATATTCCATTGATAAATTTACCTCTTGTAGTTTTTTGGACATTTTAGAGTATAGCTGATAAATGGGGCATGGATATTGACATTGTTTCATAAACCAAGTTCAAAGTAATAACAATAGCAACAACATTTCTTTTAGAATCTTTCAGTGTGCCCAGAGGATGAATCAATCATCATGTCCTCTTTTGTAAACACAATGACTTCACTAAGTGTGAAACAAGGTAAGTTTAAATGAACTTGGAAAATTGGTAACAGACTGGCAGACTCCTCTGAAAAGTTTCATCACTTTTGTTTCATGTAATCAGTAGAAGGAGATAAACTGCATTTGTTCTCTTATTTCTCTTTCATTTTTGTATCTGCTTCTTGTGGTGTGTCTCTTTTCCAAAGGATGCTATTGGGTAGTAATCCAATCTTTTAATACAGAAAGCATATTATACATATTATCATCTAGATATTTTAATTCATTTTACTGCAACTGTACTGGATCAAAATTCTTGGGTAAAAACATGAGGTTCATTACCCAAATAATTCTTTAGTACTTTGGGGTTTTTAGAAGGTCTGATATAGTATATCTGAATTTGTTAGTTTTCTAAGGGTTTTCTGTTCTATATTTTTCCCTGATGCAGTTGAAGATGGAGAGGTATTTGACTTCAGAGGAATGAGATTAGATTGGTTCAGATTGCAGGTAAGAGTTGATAAATGTATGTGATGTTTCACTAACTTAAAACCAAATTGTTTCATAGATTACTACTGTTTTAGATTACTCTCACACTGCAAGTGGGTGACAGGCTATCTAAAAACAACCTACTCTGAAAATCAAACAAATACTTCAACAGATAATTTGCTATGTGTTGATATAACTTTGTCTGCTTTGGGTACTTTTTGCAAATCATCCCCTGGGGTGTTTATAACAGTTCAGAAATAGAATGTGTTGAGGCTGAGCTGTTTGGTGGGTGTGCAGGGTGTGATTCAACGTGCCTACACTGGTAAGGGAGAGATTACAAATTTGTGTTTTGCCAGTGCATTTGTTCAGCAGTTTATCTGTGAATTACTGCCATATCCAGTGGTTGTTTAGAGATATCACTGAAAGGCAGTTTGCTGTTTTTTAAGCTCTAGTGGAAAGAGAAGAATCCCTGCATGGTCTTTAAATACACAGGTGTCCTGTGCATGGCAATAGCAATTGAATTTGCACAAAAGCAGCTGCAGATTTAACATATAAATTGTGTTGTCTTTCCAGGCCTACACCAGCGTTTCTAAAGCTTCACTTGGCCTTGCAGACCATAGAGAACTAGGAAAAATGATGAACACAATCATTTTCCACACAAAAATGGTAGATTCTTTGGTGGAGATGTTGGTGGAAACCTCAGATCTTTCTATCTTTTGGTATGCTACTAAAGTGACTGTACAAGTTTTTTATTATTTATTGTTTGGTTTGTCCTTGCAAGTGTGATTTTCAAATAGCACACTTTGTAGGAAGATAGGCCAGTGGAAAAATTACTTGGAATTTCTGGTTTTTAGCAGAATTAATTTGAAGAAGGTATTTTGAACATCTGTCAGACATATTCTGACAGTCACATAATTGATCAGGAATCATGTGCAGATTTTTCCTTAATACTTCTTGGCAAAAAGTGCAAGTTTTTATACTTCCTAACAAACATCAGAATAAAAATATAATAATGATAACAATAATAATAATAATAATAATAATAATAATAATAATAATAATAATAATAATAATGTAAAATAGATGTGCAAATAATGTGCATAAGAAGTGAATGCAGAAAACAAACAAAAATGATGAAAGCCTGGGGCAGTTTTTGGTATACAAAACGTTTATGGTCACATTTGGTTTGTGTGAGGTAAACCTTATTTGCAGCAAATAATATGCATATTGCATTTAAATGTCTGATTAATAACTGATTAATTCTGTTCAGTTTTTATAGTCGTGCTTTTGAGAAGATGTTTCAGCAGTGTTTGGAGCTTCCCTCCCAATCAAGATACTCAATTGCATTCCCGCTGCTTTGCACTCACTTTATGAGCTGTACCCATGAACTGTGCCCTGAAGAGGTAATTTTTCAATTTAGGTTATTTTCATCTGTTATTCAACATAGAGTGAACCAGAGCTGAACATTGCAAGAAGGTGTTTGCTATGGCAGTTTGACATTTGAGGGAGGAGAGTGCTAAAAATGTAAAAATGGAGGTAAAACAAGTAGATACCTTGTTAGATGACTCTTTCTGAATAAATCTCTAAATCCTTTTCTCAAGTGAGAAAGAATTTTGATCTTTGCTTTAAAGAGGGATTAGCTAGGGTACAAAAATTAGATGACTTTTCAGGCTTAGATGAAAATAAATCCCATATGCCAGTTAAAACTTAGAAGCAGCACTTGTCCTGTTAAATGATTTCTAAACTCATGGTTGGGAGAAGGAAATAGGAAGTTGGGGGTTCTGTATGACTTATAGTTTTAGTTTATAGTTTATGTTTATGGTTGTGTTCAGTAAGAAAAAAAAAGTGATGCACAGTGTAATGCAAGCATTTGCTTTGGTCAGAACTGGGTAATGGAAACCGTGTTGGTTAGAGTTAGAATTTAAAAAATACTGTGGTGCTTGAAGAAATGGACTCTTTGTTAAAGGAAGCAGTTAGAATCTGAGGAAATTCTTTCTATTTTTGTTGTAAGGGCATAAATCCTTTAGTACATTTCCTGTATATTCACTGACTTTGAAATTAGTCTGGGAGTTAACTTGGCCATTTTTATCTAGTGCTTATGAAAATGTTATTTTCATTCCTAACAGTGCTCATCTGAAACAATTAGTTGAGTAAGATTTATTGTAATATACACAATATGGGGTTTTCTTATTTAAAAATAAAATTATTTTCTGCTAAACTTCATTACAGTATACGTCTATATAGGTATTTTCCTTGTATGCTTTGCTTTAAATAGCAGCCAATGCTATTTATGTTAGACAAGCATTAAAAAGTTTCCAGGAAAGCTGAACCCTTCAGGACAAGAGACATCTTTGAGAACAATTACAGTAACAGTAAGAAATCAGTAGCCAAAGCCCATTGGACACTAGTTACTGTGCATTCAGCTGTAGCAAGAACATTTTGTCACAGCCAGCAGAACTTGAAATTCAATGTCTGAGTTGTATTCTTTGGTAACTATTATCATTTTGGAAAAATAATCTTTGCTGTGCTGTGTACAGTGTGTCATAGTGTGGCTGATAGAAAGTAAACATCAGTGGTGAAAGGGGGATTTCAGCAAGACAGAGACTGTGCTTGTGCAGATCCAGTTAGAAAGGAACAGAATCCAGAAATTAATGCAGCAGGGCTTTATTATTGACTTTCTCAGTGATCTGAAGGACACTGCTTTCTCTATAGTTTGAGTTGCATGCTCTTTTCCCTCTAGACTTACTATTGGCACATACTAATGAAGAGGACATTCACAGAGACCTTGGAATATTGGACATACTAAAGCAGATTTGGTCCAAAATTAAATCTGAAAACCTATTCTTCAAACTTTTTTTTTGCCTCTTTTTATAAAAAATATTTTTAATGGTGACTTTGAAAATTCATGGTTCAGATTGCTTCCGAAAAGAAAAAAATAGCCTAGAGTCAAGATTATTGAGGACTAATGAATTTATTATTTCCCATATCCTAGTTCTATGATTAGTGAACTGTTCTCTGCAGTGCTGTAGGACTGATGGGAAACTGAAAATCCTGCTTCCTTTTCTCCCTTTTGAACAGAGACATCACATTGGGGATCGTAGCCTTTCCTTGTGTAACATGTTCTTGGATGAAATGGCCAAGCAGGCTCGAAATCTCATCACAGACATTTGCACAGAACAATGTACACTGAGTGATCAGGTGAGTATGGTTGTCTATTTTAATTCTCCTTTGAGATTTTATCCATTCAACTTTCTGGATATTTTCTGTTCGCTTTTTTCTCTGTGTTTTTGGGTAAACTTTCTGTTTATAAAATTGAAGGTGATTTGAGCAAGAATTTTTAATACTAGAATTGTGTCAAAGGAAGAATGTGTTATTTGTGTGATGAAATGTGCTAAAAAGCTGGATTTTAATTTGGAGGGGCTGTTTCTTTTTGTTTACTAGTTGTTGCCAAAACATTGTGCCAAAACCATCAGTCAAGCAGTGAACAAGAAGTCAAAAAAACAGACTGGAAAGAAAGGAGAACCTGAAAGAGAGAAACCAGGAGTAGAAAGCATGAGGAAAAACAGATTGGTTGTGACAAAGTAAGCTGTTTCTTCTGTTCTTTTCACCTTGAATCCCAAGTCAAAATGTGTTTCACACGTTTCAATATGTTTTACATATTGAATGCTTCTTGCTTAATTTGTCTGAATAAATTTAATTGGTTGTAAGTTTGACAGCTTTGCAGTTTGTGAGCTTGTGATGCTTCTGTGGCTTGTATAGAGACTGAATTTTGTTACATAAGTAATAGGAATTTTTGTCACTTGAATTTATCCTTTGGCTGTTTCCTGAGCAGAAAGAATCCCTGTGCTGTAGCAAGGCTTCTTAATTAGTCATATTAACTGTGGGCATGTGAGCTCAAGGAGTGGGTGGCATCTTTGATTCTACCTTGTTTTAGCACTCTTAAGTACAGGCTGACAGGAAGTTCTTTCTGCCTTCTGAATCACTTAAACATCTATTCTTTTTTTGGGGGGGTAAAAAAAAAAATCTATATATAGATTAAAAAATATATCTCACATCACTGTATGCAATGCAGATCAATATCCAGCTTTAGGATGTGTTCTTGGCCAAAATATTGGTTTTGAAATATGCTAGGAAAGTGTCTCAAAGCAGAACATGATAATGAAAAGTTAGACCTGTACTTGCTTTTGAAGCATTATCCATTCAGTGTGTGCCTTCCATGATAATATACACTTCTGTTACATTAAATATTTTTATTAATTTCTTGTCTATTCTTAAAGCCTGGACAAACTGCATACTGCACTTTCTGAGCTCTGCTTCTCAATCAATTATGTACCAAACATGGTGGTTTGGGAGCACACGTTTACTCCAAGAGAATATTTGACATCTCACCTGGAAATCCGCTTTACCAAGTAAGAAATATTGTAGATTTAGAGGCATTGATACACAAAATAAGCCTGATACACAAAATAAGCCTTTACTAGTTTATGTTGGAAATGCTGTATACTTACTACATTAAACTAGGTTTTAAAAGATGGATTGTGAAAACCATAAATAGAATCCCAACTAAATGATTATTAAGTTTCATGTGCAGACATACACAATAGTCAATTCCTGTTTTAAAATAAAATATGTTGAAATCCACATGATCTATTTAACAGCCAGATCCTGCATTCCCAATCCTGTGTATTTTGTAGGAGCTGGTTGTTTTTAGGCATGTATGAAGATATGTATTCCCACCATTCTTTTGCACAGTGCTGGAATGCTTTTGAGTATTTGAGTCTACTGCCTTGCTGAAAGGAAGTCTGAAAATCACAAGTCAAGATCTGACAAAGCCAACTGAGAATATGTGCAGTTCCTTTTTTTTTTTAATAATAAAGTGTTGATGTTTGATATTCCCGTCTTCCCATAATTTTTTACAGAAATAGGCAAATGGCAGCTTCTGGACATGACTTCATGTTAAACCAGCCAGCTATCCTACTTTTTATACCAAAGATTACTGGTTATATATTTCAAGCAGGGTGTAAGGCTTAACCAGTTTAATGATTAAGACATAATATTAGGTCACTGGAGCATTCCATCAGTAAGATAAGGTGGCATACAGATGAAGATAACTTCATGTTTTATGAAGAAGTCAGCTCTTCAGGTTTATGAATTTAGACCAGTGCTGGTCACTTGTGCTTATTATTTTGATTTGGGGGAGGTCAGCTTGTGGATTTGGGTTGAAGCAACAGGCACATTACTTTCAGAGACTGCTTTTTTTTTCCCTTCATGAAGGAAATGAAACTTGTTAGCTGAGCAGAATAGATATGCAATTTATAATTATTTTTCAGACCTTTAAGTGGCATTTCTTTCCGAGGCTTGCAGCGTTCCTTAAAAGAGAGTGTTAGTGTCTCACTGTTGGGGTTTATTTACCATTTTAAGCTCCTCTGTGTCATGTGTGCTTGGACTGGAGCTTATTATTATGCCACTTAATCTTGTTATTGTATCACTTTTGAATTTATTTTAAAAGACTACCTCAGAAGCAAACTATTGAAAATACTTATTTGCATATGTTCAAACAACAACAAAAACAATTTCTTAAATAATGTGATGTTCTCCTCCAGAGTAACTCATCCTGTTTACCTGTGATGAAGTTTGTTACCTACCAATTAATTTTTTTTTACTTTCTGTTCTGTCTTTGAAAAGTACATATTACTTAAAAGCTTGGCTCTTAAAAGTCTGAGACCATTATAAATTTAGAATAAACACTACAACAAGTATTTGTTTAGTAAGACTGCTTTTAAGGATCCCCTGACACAGTTTGTTTGAGGACCTGGTTCCAGTGACATACTGGGTAAGGTCCGTGTCCATGTATGTTAAAATGCAATATACAGTCCTTTGTTCAGTTGTGCTCTAGCTGGAAGGCTAGCCTATGAACATCTGCTATTAGAAGCTTGGTTTTATTTATAGTGAGAATTTGAACCAATTAAAGTATGTCCTGCAGTTTCTTGGCTCCTTGATTAAAGATAGAAATCACTGTGTTAGCTGAAGGGAGATGTATTTTTCATAATAGGATTTCTGTTTATTTACTTTACATATATATAGGATATATTTTTCAATTCGTACTATACTATAGCTATGTGGTTTTTTAAAAGATATTTCTAACTATAACAACAGCTTTGGTCAAATATTTTGTGTTAATATGCTTTGAACACTTCAATACGTGATTGCTCTTGCATTTCCCAGCAGTTCTGTGTTTTAAAAGACTTCAACAAAATTAATTTATTTGTTGAAGTAGTTGTTACATAAGCCTTGCACAGTGTGGGTTGCTCATATGGGGGGAAAAAACTTAATTTTAAAAGGGCTTGGTGAGTATTCTTAGTCTCATTAAATTTTTACTGGAACCACAGATACAGTTGTCTTTGGAATCCAAAACTGTTTTTAAAAGTGCTGGTGTAGCATGTGTGTTGATGAGAGTTTTATACTTGAGGATTTGAGAAGTATTCAAGTAAAGTGAATATTTTCCATGCTTGAAACTGTTTCAGACCAGGTTGGATGGAGCTCTTGAGCAACCTGGTCTAGTGGAAGGTGTCCCTGTCCATGGCAGGAGGGGTCAAACTGGCTGGTCCTTAAGGAGCCTTCCAACCCAGGCCATTCTATGAAAATCTGTGGATATAAAATCATCTTTATAGCTGCATCTTTGAATTTTACTAAGAAATGAATTTTTTTGCTTCCTATCCTTTTGTTTCCAAAAGGTCAATTGTTGGAATGACAATGTATAATCAAGCAACGCAAGAGATTGCAAAGCCTTCAGAGCTGTTGACCAGCGTCAGAGCCTATATGACAGTCCTGCAGTCAATAGAAAATTATGTACAGATTGACATTACACGAGTGTTTAACAACGTTCTGCTTCAGCAAACCCAGCATTTAGATAGCCATGGTGAGCCAACCATTACCAGTCTCTACACAAATTGGTAAGTATTGCATGAATGCTTGTTACAAATTTTTTAGAGATTTTTATTGTTGCTGTTGTTTAATGAACAATCTGGAATTGGAGAAGTGGATTTATATTAATTATTTTTAAGTTTCCGACATCATATGTTTATTTGTCTCTGTACCTGTTAAAAGCAGCTTGAAATTTGCCTGTTGGCAAACTCCTTATTCTTATTATAGGGATGAGATATAGAGTGGAGTTATTTTAAATTTTCTTAAGTTTCCAACATCACTTATTTACTTCTCTCTGTACCTGTTCAAAGCAGCTTGAAATTTGCCTGTTGGCAAACTTATACTTTTTATAGGGACGAGACATAGAGTAAAATCAGTTGAACTATGAAAATAAAGCTTTGCTGTATGGGCTTTGTTGTCCCTTGTCACACAGCTGTGTGACATTTCATCTGCATAGAGTATCCATGAAAATGTGCCTTTTCATCTAAAACATTTCCCCTTTCTGATAAGGTATTTGGAGACTTTGCTACGGCAAGTCAGCAATGGTCACATAGCCTATTTCCCAGCTATGAAGGCGTTCGTGAATTTGCCTACAGAAAATGAATTGACATTTAATGCTGAGGAATACTCTGATATATCAGGTAAACTTTGATGCTTCTATTCAATATTTGTGAAGGACAGTTATTGTATTGCTTGAGTAATTGGAGTAACAGCAACTCTCAGAGCAACTGTTACTGAAATAACAGCTGACTCTTAGAGTTAACAATTGTTAGCCTTCAGTAGTATTTTAAATACTTTTTATTCTTGCTGCCTCTTGTCTCACTTTTCCTATTTTTGGTCAAAGTAGCATTGCATTTAAGCTAAAGAGATGGGTATATTATGTGTCAGTTTACTACCATACACATTCTTGTCTTTAAAATTATGCTTTCGAGTAAAAGATTTTTTCACTTAAAACACCATGCTAAATACATGATGGGCTGCAAATAAATTAAGATGGAATATTGGAAGTATTAGAGTTTCTTTTCTTTCTCAGAAATGAGAGCTCTTTCTGAGCTTCTGGGACCATATGGCATGAAGTTCTTGAGTGAAAGTCTGATGTGGCACATCTCTTCACAGGTTGCTGAGCTAAAGGTAACCTTGGAAGCTGGTGGGTGGGGATATTAATTGAAGTCTTCTTTAAACAGAAGGAACTTCAATGTTCAGAAGAAAGCAAGAGACCTGCATTTTCTTAGCTGTTGATTGCCCTCTACATAAAGACAATCACTTTTTCCTTTCTGAAATAGGGTGCTTAGCATTGAGACTGCAAAAATATTTTTATAAGAATAAACTATCTCTTTTTTGCTTGGAAGAGAGTTTAAAAATACAGCTTGGCACAGCCTTAGTTCCTCAGCTAGCAGGAAATTTGGATCTGACATTTTAGAGATGTGATTATGCAATCTCTAATTTAAATGTTAATCTGTTAAATATTTGGAGAATGATTTCAGGAAAGTTATTACATGTACTCTAATCTTACAAGTTGCTTATATGAGAGCTGTTAAAAATTAGAAACAGACACAGTTTCTTTTCTTCTGGCCAAACTGAAATGAAAACTACTGCACTTGAGTTTAACTGTTTCTGGCTAAGGTGTTGGGACTTGGAGCTATGTCTTTGCTTTTTCTTATGATAGTGGAAGAAAATTTCAAGTAAACCGCACCAAGGTTTAACAATCTCACTTCCACTCTTGATTCCATTTTTCAGTTTTACCAACATTAAATTTCAGCATAATTAGTGAAAACAGTAATCCAAAAGAATTGGTTACTTTGTGAATTTATATTTTAATTATAATATGTATACTTTTATTCTAAAAAGCTGAGTAGCATAAGGACCTATTGTCTGATTTTCACAGAGTTAAATTCCTTTGCTTTAAGATGTGGTACACATTGCTCAGTACAAAAATCATGTTCTAAGGGGTATCTAATCCTCTGCTTTTTGATTCAGAGCTTGCTTTTTGTGTATAGTGGTGACTGATAATGATATTGATATTGGAGTCCCATTAAGAACACAGTGGATACATCTGTATTCCCTGGGATTAGTTGCTTTTCTAGTTGACAAGTTGAAATGTCCTAAATCAGGTGTTTTTGCAGTTGACATGCTGAAATCTATAGCTGACATGGATCCTTGCTTCTTTATAGAAACTTGTGGTGGAGAATGTTGAAGTTCTAACACAAATGAGGACCAGCTTTGACAAGCCAGACCAGATGGCAGCACTCTTTAAAAGATTATCATGTGAGTGATACAAAATCCTACTGAAGATACACAGTTATTTTCTATATTTGTCTTTGTAAAGAAAATGGGAAAAATTAATTTCTCTGTATTGAATATCCATAAGCAGCAAAATGTACATGAGCTCATATAAACTGATGGATCATTTCAAACATTTATAGTCTTCTCATGTACAAAGTGAGATTTCAGTGTTTTAGTGCACAGGCACAATATTAGTGATGAGTTTTGAGCATGATTTCAGGGATGGTAATACCTAGCTGTAGCAGCACCAATGTGGAAGCCTGGTGTATATAGCCTAATGTGAAACAAAAAATAGTTACAATAAAGAGGCATTTTTGTTCTCAAGAAAGCACAGAACCAGTACTAGCATCCAGGACTGCCAGCTGTGTATACTAGGTTGTATTCCAGGAAGTGGTAAATGTGATAGTCTTCTACAGAAAATCCCATTGTGGATTCAGCTATAAAAACCTGCTTTAGCACTGGTTCTTTTGGCTCTTTTAAGGAATGGCTTTGTTTCAGTACCTTGTTGTTTTCAATATTTTGTGTAATAGTTTGTTTCTCTTATTTAAAGAATTGAGCTTGCAAACTTCAACACTTTGTTCATGGTTCTCTTTTCAGCTGTTGACAGTGTTTTGAAGAGAATGACAATTATTGGTGTTATCTTGTCTTTTCGGTCATTGGCACAGGAAGCACTTAGAGATGTAAGAAAGATCTGAATATTGTATTTAACTTAATGGAATGATTTAAACCTTAACTGTTGAGGAATGCTACCTCTTAAAAGGTTGATGACATGTGGGTAAAATGGCAATACTCAGTTGTAACTGAACTTTGAATGGCAACTTGGGGTGAGGGAATCTATTTTTTGAGTGCTGTTCAGAGAACTGTTACATTAAAACATCAAATTCAGTTTAGATCATATTTTCTGTGTTTACTCATTTTAAAGCCTTTTATTTCTCTTCTTCATTGCAAACATTTATTAGGCTTTAATATCTTAACTCCACAAACAAAAACAAATGTGTAAAATAAAACCCGTTAAAAAGGAAAATAAACCCAGTAAAGTAATGGTAGTGTCTAACTCATAATTACCTTGGGAAGCAATTTTTCTCATTTTGTGCATATTTGTCTCTCTTAGGTCTTATCCTACCACATTCCTTTCCTTGTAAGTTCCATTGAGGACTTCAAAGATCACATTCCAAGAGAGACTGACATGAAGGTAAAGTTTGGCTGAAAGGCGGGTAGAGTAGTTTTGGAGTTTACTGAAAATATGTAAGCAACAAGACTTTCATGTTTAGTGTTGAACATCCAGACACAAAAAACACCCTTTTTCTTTTTTTTTTCCCCCTAAGAACTTAGTAAATGTGGATCTGCAGCCTCTTAATGTTCTAGGGAAAAAATCACAACCAACTGATAGAATAAGCACAAGTCTCTGTCTTCCTGTGATCATGTTTGAGTACTTTGATAGACTTAAGAACAAGATTTTTCAAGTGTTAAAACAGGACAAGGGGAAGAATGCTGAGCTGCTCCACACTGTGAGCAGTACAGCTGGTAAAATATTTCAACACTGTGTATGTGGTTGGAGTTCTGTGCATGTAATAGTGACAAGTCTGATTTTTATCTTAAATTGAAATTTTTTGTAAACCCACTGTATGAAATGCTTGTTTAAAAATGCTGTATTTGTAGATGTTGACTGATGCTTTAGATCTGGTATAGAAAATATGTCAGTTTCTTTTGAACATTAAAGAAAGATGTAGAAACAGCTAATTAGAAGTCAGGGTGTTGCTTTGGAGGTAATGTGGGAAAATACATGACTTTTGTTTGGCTTGACACAACAAAATTACCATCTGGTGCACAAAGTACAGACACAGCTGCTCAGTGGAGGTTAGAAAAAACCAAAATCTACAGTCTCTGTCTAACATTTGCCAAATCTCTGAAATTCCTTAGTGCCTCAAACTCATTTTAAGCATGACAGCAAAAACTTTCTTCATCATCTTGACATGAAAGCATTCAGTGTTGTCTTTCTTCTGGCCCTCAGGTGGCAATGAATGTATATGAACTGTCATCAGCTGCTGGATTGCCTTGTGAGATTGATCCTGCCTTGGTAGTAGCACTGTCTTCCCAAAAATCAGGTAAGAAGTTTCAACTTGAAAAATGCAAATGTTAAAAAGAGAAAAGAAGTGTTTAAAGTGCTGGGAGGAAACTTGTATATCTTGACAACTTTGTTTTCCTTCCGTAAACATCATAAATGGCATAAGAGGATGAATTTCTTGTGCCTGCTGTTTATTGGTGTTAGCTTGAGAATCTTTTCAAATATACATGAATGGATGTGCTGACCTAGAAAAGGTATCAGGTAGATGTAGAAGGAATTTAATGGTGAACACTGCTCTAATTCAACAATGACAAAAGTGTCTTGTGAACAGCTTGATCAGATCTGTTGCACAGATGTGTGACAAATCTGTCAGCTAAGTAAGCATTAGGAGCTGAATGCAGCCTGTGAATTTCACAGTGTTTTGTTGCCAGTGGGTCCTACAAGTGTTAACATGAAGTTTACAAGGGAAAACAGTAAAATAAACATGTTAGACAATTAACATGTGTCATGCTTCCTCTTTGTTGCTTTTAGGCACTGCTGTCTAAGCTTTTCAGTTTTGTTTACTCTGGCATGTTCAAAGACATGAATTAAGACTCCTAAGTGTTTTTTGATGGTCTTCAGCTTTTTTTCCTATCTTCCTTACTGAGCATTTCATTACTTTTTTTCTTCCTGTATGTTCTGGATATCTGATGTTAGAATGAGACCATGAATATTTTTAAATGCTACCTAAATTGTTTTTTCTTCCTTCAATTGTAGTTATTTTGAGAGGGGAAAATACTACTCAATATTTGAAGTTAAGTCCCAAGCACTATTTCTTTGTGCACTTAGAAAAAAAGCAACCCAAAGTGTATTTGTTCTATATACATTACATGTATAAAATACAGAAGTATATTATTGTTAGGTATCTGGTATCTAAAATGCCGTTTTAAATAGATTATTTTCATTTTGATACAGCTATGAAATGTTTAAGCTAGGTCAACAAAGAGACTTTCTGTATATTCTCATAATGGTTTATGATCTTGTACTTTGATTGTTACCTTTGGAGTTTGGAATATTTTGCTTTTATTCAGTTTTCATAGAGATCAAGTCTGTATGTCAGTAATTGTTGACTTTTTTTAAACTAATCTTAGGCTAATGTGTGATGATGCTGCCATTTTTGTAAGTGCAAATTGACATCAGTGCACCATCACCTTCTGCTCTTTTGCCAAAGGGAGATGCAAGAGAAGCTGTTTGTACCTTAGAGCAATAACTGGATTTGTACCAGCATGAAAAGATCACTATTCTGTTCATCATACTAAAGACTTAGTAACTAAACCGTGAGAAGTAATAGAATAGCAGCAGCTTCTTTTTGTTCTCCTAGATAACAGATTGGACATCTTGCAGCTCTACTCTGTTTCTTTTGGCAAGACTGACATTATTATTCTTCTTTTCACAATACAAACATTGACTTTGTTGGATTTTGCTTTAAATTTCAATTTGGTCAAACATTTTACATTCTAATCTAGCTGCGGTTGAAAAGAAATATTTCAAGATTACTTCTTTAATTAAAGAACTTTCTTATTTTTGTTTTTTTAGAAAACATTAGTCCAGAAGAAGAATATAAAATTGCTTGCCTTCTAATGGTCTTCGTGGCTGTGTCCTTGCCCACTTTGGCTAGCAATGTGATGTCTCAGTATAGCCCTGCCATTGAAGGTAATGTAGAATCAGCTCAGTATTTGCTGGGAATGCTGTCTTCACTATAGTTCTGGTAGTGTCTTGAATGCATTCGCCTTTAATATTTAATTTAATTATATATAGAACGTAGTTTATTTTTATATATTTATATTTAATTTTATATTTAATTAGAGTCAACAAATTTAAAAAGCAGTGAGCCTTAATTCAGGCAAGTTCTTCTGAAAGTACTTTAAAAAGCATTTACTTAACTTTTGTCTGAGATAACTTTCTATGAAAAATTAGTTCGGTACTTAAACTTTTCAGAACAGTTCAGACACTGCAGGGGGCAATCTTGTCCCAACGTGGAGTCATTCAAGCACACATTCTGCATTAATGAGTGTGACACTCTTTAATATCATATATTCTAGTAAGTATTAATGTTTTAGTAATCTTTACATTGGCCTTGGGCCAGTCATACAAGGTGTCCTTTCTATATTTTATGTGCTGTGTTCATATTGCCAAGCGTGAAGTTTTGGAAACAGAATCTGGAAGGTGTAAGTGGTGAATAGAATTATTTCCGACACAACAGTTCAACTTTCTTATTTTAAAAAATAATCTTTGGGTCAACAAAATTCTTTGCACATAATCCACAGTTTTCTTTCCCTTTTATGCTGAATAAAGACAGACAGTATTGTTCAAACACATACAAAAGTCACCTTTTGGCTGTTCAAGCTATTTCCTTTGTCATGTGTAACATGACTTACAGAAAGACCATGTTTATACTGCTTCCATTCACGAGGATGCATGTTTTCTCTAATTAGTTTTGAAACTTGCATTATTTTTAATTTGGTCAAAATTGCAATTCACGAAGTGTGACGGTGTTCACAGGGGTCTTAGGATGAGGGAAGAGATGAGGATGTGACTCCATGTTTCAGAAGGCTGATTTATTATATTATGATATATACTGTATTAAAACTATACTAAAAGAACACAAGAAAGGATTTCATCAGAAGGCTAGCTAAGACTAGAAGAGGAAAGAAGAATAACAAAGGCTTGTGGCTCAGACTCTTTGTCTGAGCCAGCTGACTGTGATTGGCCATTGATTAGAAACAACCACATGGGCCAATCAAAAATCCACCTGTTGCATTCCATAGCAGCAGATAATCATTGTTTACATTTTGTTCCTGAGGTCTCTCAGCTTCTCAGGAGGAAAAATCCTAAGGAAAGGATTTTTCATAAAAGATGTCTGTGACACACAAAGTAAGTGTAAACTGGCTTCTGAATATTTAAAGTACCAAGAAGATACCAAAAATTTTGGAAGCTTTCTGTATCACTGAATGTAGTATGTAAATCATGTTTTTTAGAGACCCAGGATTGTTGTTTTACATGGGATTAATCAGCCTTTTCTTCAGTTTTCAATTATTAGGAATCTGGTGACTCTAGTTTCATTTTCAAACAGATAGCATAGACTTCTCCAGTTGTTGAAAATGTTAGATAAATTTGATGTGTGAGTAGAGCTTGAATATTGCTTTGGAAAATCAGAGAATTTTCAAGTTAAAAGGTTTTTCTGATGCAGGGGGAGAACAATCTGTAACCTGCAGAGTTGTTTTCTATTATTTGTGCTCTTGTAGTATTTCTATTACACTTTGCAAACTTTTTCCAAGTCATCATACTTGAATAAAAATCTTGGAATATAGGTGAGAGCAGGGAATATCTAATGTGGCACATGGGTAGAAACTTCCTTGTTTGAAGACTGTCAGGTTGACTGTCTTTACTTAATCCAAATGAACTTGTTTATGTATATTTAAGATCACATCTCTTCAAATATTACCTATAGTTTTGTAAAAGAAATTCTCTGGGAGCACTTCCTGCTATCAGTTTCTCCTTCAAAGGATCTTACCAACTCTAGAATCTCAAAACTTGCATGGCTTGCCAGGGGGGCAGAACTAAAAGTTTTGCTGGTGATTATATTTTTACATTTACCCCTCTGCAAATCAATTGCTAAGAAAATGTCAGGCTAGCTGGAGGTTTTCCATCAGGTTGAATCTCAGGTGGGTTTGGCTTCCTCAAATCTCCTCTCTTCCCAAAACCCTCAGCCTGCTAAAAACATGACTATCATGTTTTTAGCAGGCTGAAACAACAGGTAATTCTTCTGTTGAAGATAAGCAGATAATCTTCTGCCTGTTTTATATCATGTAGCTTAAATATTCCAGTTTATGTGGTTTCATTTGCATTAAATAACTCTTAAGATGAAGTCAGGCAAAGCCTTGTTTCAAAGTGAGCTCTTAAAGTACAGTTAATGGATGACATGAAGCTGTGACTGGAGAGAAGTTACATCTTGCACTCAAATAAGTCCATATTTAGGAGTTGCTACTGGTTCTGTGTGATGTGGCCTGTGTATTGCATAATTTTTTTACTGAGTGGGCTCTTTGAGAAGAAAATGTAGCAAAAGGTATACGTGAAAAAAATATATTCACTCTCCAAAAATAACTGAACAAACAGAATAGACTTTGTGATTCCTGCCTTCCCTGCATAATACTACTTTTTCTTGTGTTCTACCCTTATTGTAGAACATCTGGCTTGAAACACTTAATATAAATGGTATTTCCAGAATGTGAACTTAATAAATTCTGCTTTATGAAGTAAATTCCCTGGACAAATCCTGAATTAATCCATCAACGAGTCACAGATTTGAAGGAGTTTCAGCTTTCTAATCTGGCAAGACATATCTCCCAAATACAGACAGTGCTTGGACAGCTGTAGCAATGTCTGTATTCCCTCTGTCTGCTTCCAGATCAAGTCTGTTTCTTCCACTATTTCCAGATAAAGGCTCAAAGTCTAACAGTCTTTACTTTTATTTCCAGTACAGAATCTGAACTGCTAGTCAAATACCAGGCTAGAGGTCTAATTTGTCAACTAGAGAGTAGAATAGAATATACTAGTCTGTTAGAGCCCTAGTTCTTTGCTAAATACTTGAAACCTGCTGTGAGTTGGAACACAACCGTTCTTTTGCTGAATTCCCTTGTTGATGCTTTTTCTACAGCCTGAGACATGAAAATGAAATCTCTTGAATAAAATGAGCCTCTTCAAAGACAAAGACATATTTGAATCAGAGTTAAGCAGAACAGATTTTCTTGACTCATGTTCATGTAAAAATAGGAGACAAAGTTGGAGTATCAAATCTGGGGGCCCTGCTGAAGGAGATCCACAGGGATCTTCTCTGGGACCTACAGGTCAGCAAATTCATAGACCACCTGGATAGGGGGGCTGAAGAGTGAGATGAGAAAAATCTATATATCATGTGAAGTTGTTGAGGGTATTAGAGGAGTGAAGAGCTACAGAGAGCTATGAACTGAGTAAACTGGGCAATAAAATAACAGCTAAAAGTAATTTTAGGTAACAATAGTGATGTGCACGGAGAAAAAATTGATTTTTCTCATGTGGAGTGATGGGGTCCAGCTGACCTCACTATTCAAGCATGAACTTGGAGTTATGGTAAATGACTGAATGAAAAGATGAGCTCATTGCTCAACAATGGTCAAAAAATAAGAATCAGCATGCTTGAGTACTTGTTAACTCCCTCAAAGACCACCTCCTTTTCATATGCTCACACTTGCCTAAGATACTTGCCCAAGTGTATATTAATTTTGTATTAAAGTGATATATTTGGTTTAATTTGCCTGGAATAAATATCAGATTTACTGAGTTCTTCTGCTCTCTGTGAAAAGTGGTGTAATTTAAGCACCTTCCAGGGCTCTGAAACCTGGGTGAATTTTAGGCAAATTTTACATGTGAAAGTGAGCAATAGAACACCTTTGTTCTTGAGTACCTGCAGGTCTCTTTGAGTGATACTGTCTGGGCATGAGATGTTCATTTACACAGAGGGGAAATAGTCAATTAGCTCGTGAAAATCCTGTTCTCTTTGGCCTAGTCAAGTGTTAACACTTCAAAGTTTTGTAGAAACTAAATAAACTTCAATATATCCCTTATTTCTAAAAGCCCCAGGTTGTTTCTCAGGTTGCTGTGACCATTAGGAGATGGAAGGCAGAGCTGTATTTCTGGTGACTTTCCTGATAGCAAGTTCAGTGTGGAAGAGTTCCTTTCTCCCATTGAGTAAGATGCTAAAAGTCCTCCTTTCATTGCCACAAATCTCTTTAGTATTTGGTGATATTTTCCAAAGAATACTGCCTTTTCCAACATGGTGCTGAGGTGATTTGAATGTTTTTTTGTTTAGGGCATTGCAACAACATTCACTGCTTGGCAAAAGCTATCAATCAGATCGCTGCAGCTCTGTTCACCATCCACAAGGGAAGCATTGAAGACCGTCTCAAAGAATTTTTGGCTGTATGTATAACTTTATTCCTCCTTATTCCTCCAAATGTACTGTTGATTTGGGATGCAATGCAACTTATTTCATAGAAATTTGCTTTTGGTGCACAACAGTAGAATATTTTCTATATGTTTCTATATACAGGTCTATACATAGATTGAATTTTGCAATAATTCTTTATAAACACCTGTGTGTGATGTTGGAAAGTTAGAGGAGCAAATCGGTGCAAGTGTCATAATTTTTTTCAGTACAATCTTTAGTATTTTAGCACGTACCATTTCTCACACTGTGTGACCCGTGAGTGGGCAAAAAAATATTCAATGCATGTAAAATCAAAATTTTGTCTAGCTGACTTTTTCCCATGATGTAGTGGATACTTTAGTTAGTTATCTTCTTTGAAAAAGTAAGATAAACTTCAGAGTGGCTTTTGGGTTGTATCTTCTGACATGCCTGCCCTTCTTCAACATGAACAGCCAGGTAGCAGCATGTTGCAGGGATAGTTGGGAAGAGGAGATTTTTTTTATGCCTCAGAGTAGATTGAAGATGAAAGTTACTGAAATCTTTAGTGATGCTTAGGAAAAAAATCAGAAGTGTTTAGGTCATGGTGACATGTTTTACATAGATTTTGGTGTGCTGCTTGAGTACAAATAAAATTTTTAAATGGCTCCTAATTAGCCAGTACTTAAAGGAAATGAAAGGCTAAAACAGCAGCATCACTTTAATTTTAAAAAATTACAGTTGATTTTGAATAGGTTTTGATTTTTCTGTTTGGCATTAAAATATGTGGATAAGAAGCCCCTCCCTCTTTATTTTAGGTAACTTTCTGTAACTAGAAGTTCACAGAAACAATTTTTTTTTCCTAAAAGAATCTTTCACTTATGGAAATACATTGCATTTTGTAAAACAGAAAAAACCCCTATGGCCATTGACCTTGTCTAATGCAACTGCTGGATGTAAAACATGAAAGAGAAATGGTTGTATCAAGTTGCATACATTTGACAAGTGAAGAAAACCAGTAGAGTTTCATGTGATAAAAACACTTTTGGTATGAGGTTTGCATTCTTTCAGTGTTTATGGACTGCTTTTAGACCACTGCTTTCACTGCACAGACTATGACTTGATTGTTCAGATATTTTGTTAATCTTTCTTTTTTAACACTTACTGTTAGTCTGAAAGAAAAACAGTTCTCTTGAGAAGGAAATTACTGCTGAAGATGATCTGCTTTCCTGTCCAAATTAATTAAATATGAAAAAAACCTTGGGAGGTTTTTTGATGCTGATGAGTGTGTACTATGTATCTTTTGAAGTATACATCTTGACTTCAAATGAAAAATCGATTCATGACAGTTTTTTCAAGAAGAATGTTGAGAAAAAGCTATTATTAAAGTTAGTATTTTAATTTGGAATCCTCTTCTGGTAAACATGTATTTAGGAATGTTGGCATTGCTTGGTGTGAAGGCCAAAATGATGATTGTACATCTGAAAGTTGGAAGAGGTTTTTTTCAAATTTCTCTAAGGCATGAAAACATGGTGTATCAAGGCCTCTACAAATTAAGTATTTTACTCTATTCTGTGATCCTGAGCTTCTAAATACTTAAGTGCATGTTAGAAGTTTCTAGGATATCTTCTAAAACTAGGATAATCAGGGTTGTTTACGGCAATGCCATTTTCAACCTAGAGATAATATTGGTATGGGAGGTAATATAAAAGTGGATCTTTATTGGAGCCCCATGGGCAGTTATGGAAGAATGTCCCCAAAAGCCCACCCACATGGGGTGAATACAGTTTTTATAACTTTAGCAAATTAGCATAATTGACAAAAAGCATCAATTAGGAGGACAAGTGATGATGCAATCCCCCCCAGGTCAAGCTCCCTCTCTGGAGCCCTCCCTTGGTAGTAGCTCTCCTTTGTTTATGAAAAGGTGTCTCAAAAAGTTGTTCTCAACCCTGGTAGCCAGGAAGAACCATGATAGCACAGGGGCCTTTTCCTCCCAGGGCTTGGAGCTCTGGAATAAGTTTTGTCTTTCTGCCTGGGGAAAGGGCATGGAAGAGTACTGGGAAAATGAGCTAGAATACAATAATAGGCTACAGAACTCCAAATATATGTAAAGAGGAGGGGAAAAAAGGCAAAAATCAATAGGCATCATTTCCCCCCTTTTTAGAGAGTGACAAGACTCTACCTTGTCTAGTCTCTACTCTGTATTTAATCATACCACCAGTTTACACAACTGGCTAAGATACAGATGCTAACTATAACTACAGCTACTATGAATATTTTTTTATCCAGGCCCAGTTTGGTAACCATGAAGTGAGTGTATACTGAAGGTAAATTGATAAAGTATTATTCATTGACAGTTAAGATGACATTTCTTCGAAACTTCTTCTGTTGCAAAATGGGTAAAATTTCAAACAATAAAAATTTTTATGACTTTAAACCTTACAAAAATGCAGTAAGTTGAAGTGTATATTGAGAAGGACATAAGTGAGATCTTGATCCTCTGGGAGTTGTCATTGATTTCAGGAGACATTGTAATTGTCAACCAGTGATTAGAACAAAAAGTTCTCTGCAATGAATTAATTTACTTTTTATATTAAAATAGCATGTGTCATTAATTAAACACTATTAGGAATAAGCCAGTATGGCACATAGAGACTCAAGCCCAGTGATGGTTCATGTGCTCAGGATTACTTGCTTTTGTCATTATTAGTACAATGCAGAGTCCATTGGCTTTGTGTAACAAAACAGCAGAAGCTCATCAATGCTTTGCTTTATTTATTGCTTTGAAATACTCATTTTGTATAGCTTGCATCATCCAGTCTACTGAAGATTGGCCAGGAGACAGACAAAACTACTACAAGGAACCGAGAATCAGTTTACCTACTACTAGACATGGTGAGCATTTGTGTGTTTTATTTGTAACTCACAAACCAGTGGAAATCATTTTATGTTGTTCTTCCTGGCATTCTAGTGTCAGTATTTTTTTTTCATTCCCCCAACATGCATATGTTATTGTCATCATCCTTTACTGCTAAGAACATTGTATCACCTTGTTCAGATAATTTTCACTGTTTGCTTAGTACTTACTATACATTTAAGAAACAGTGTTCCGAGTGTGTAAGAGAGAATCCTCTCTGCTAAGGGGATTTCCTCTCAGTATTCAGTATCTTTTGGAAGTTGACTATTTACACAGGTAAGCAAAATACTTGCTTTGAGAAGCAGTGAGTTTAAATGTAGGGCATTTAAATGTAAGGGTTTTTGTAAGTTGTTTTTTTCATATGTTAGTTTGTACTGTAGTTATATGTAAAGGTGTGTTTAGTTTATTATAAGTAGATAGTATTTGGGGAAATACCATCCCAAAAAATATACTATACATATACTAGGGAGAAGCACTACTATAAACTTGGAGCAATTTATTTTCACTGTGAAATATGTGAGTGGTAATGTGATGCAGGCTGGAAGGATCTACATGAACCAGATTATCAGTAGCAGGCAGCAGAAGGTGCTCTGCAAAACCTTGTGTTTCTGGTATTTTTCAGATTGTGCAGGAGTCTCCATTCCTGACAATGGATCTCTTGGAGTCTTGTTTCCCATATGTCTTGCTGAGAAATGCATACCATGCTGTCTACAAACAAAGTGTTACATCCTCTGCCTAAGTGTCTACTTACTGGAGATAAGACATAGCACGCATCTGTGTGGCCTCAGTTTTATCTGTAAACTGTGGAGCTATTTTACTCTATGGCCTGATGAACAGTTTTGTGAATTATAAACTTTTTCCATAAAGTTGTATTCCTAAACAGTGGTTTCTTAATATGGTTGTACTACAATATAAGCTTGGTTGATTTTAGGTTGCACACTTACGGAAAATTTCTTCTCTCATTCCTTTCTTTATTTTATTTTTTTTTTTAACTTTAGAGCACCAGTTATGTTTTAAAAATACTACTTCTGCTATATGTTTTTTGATATTGATCATGCAGAACAAAAATTGCTTGTTTATTTCCCAGAAGAAAAATGTATGTAGTGATTATTTTACATAGAGTAGCTTTCATCTGTGTGTAAATTATTTCAAATAGGGAGAGTTATAAACTTGTACCTATTGTTCTTATTGAAAACAAATATTGGATGTGCATTTCTGTGAAGTAATTACAGCATTTCTAGTTTTATTTTGAAACGTTCACCGATCTACGTACTATGACACTATCTAACATTAAAAATGTTATAGGACTGCTTATCCTACAGACAGTGATCCTCTCCCAATACTCTTAAACAACTGCAAGTGGTGGTGTTTGTATAAAGCATAGTGGAAATTTTTTTTAAACTAACTTCTGTGGTGCCCTGTTGGCATTAACACTACCATTGTACCCTGCTGTATAATAAACATTCTTACACATTTATCATATATTGATAAAATGTTAGCCCTTAACCACTTTTTATATGTTTTAAATTTTTGAAATTCAAGTGTACCTTCCATAACATACAATAAACACTAGACTGTATTATCTGTAGGTGAATTATTTTTAATATAAATGTTATCCTAGTATTTTAAGCTTTAACTGTGCTGTTGTGCATTGATTTACATCTCACAGTTCATTAAATATCAATCCTTAGAGCTTTTATGTGAAGACTTCTTTTAATCCTTCACCTTTTGCCTTTTGCTATAGCGAATCTTGTAAAAGGATGGAAGAAGGAATTAAAAACAATGTTAAAAATGTCACTTTAGTGCCATTATCCTTTAAATCTTATTTTTACATAATAAAGCAAGAAAAGCATTTATATAGTATGTAGCTATGCCAGTTGTACCCATAGAAATAAGTGTATTGTTAAAGTATGAAACTTGAAATAATCGTGGAAGGGGCGAATGTTGCTAAAACCGTAACATCAGGCGTGACTGAGACAGATGTATAATAGTCCCTTTTTTATCAGTCATGCAAATTGGCCTTGCAGGGTAGCATGGGCTCATTTAGCCTGAAAGCTGACCAGATGGTTGTGCTCTGTAATCCCTGATGTATAAAGCTGTGTGTTCCTCAACAGGCTCTGGACATTGTATAGAGCCCCTGTTCTTGGTGCAACTTCTGTGCATGCTGGTAACTTTTTCTGTTATGAAAGAGCTGTTGTGTGCTCAGTTACAATAGCTTCCTCTGTCCAGAGGAAAAAAGTACTGGAATAAAATTGTCCTAAGGAAGTAAGACAGTACATCTATATTTTTCCTAATTATGCATTTATGTTCTAACTGTGTAAGTGTTTTTAAATTGATAAGTTAGTACCATAATGAAGAAGTTTGTTCATAAAGTAATTAGGTTGAATGCAAGGCTTACGAGTTCTTAAATATTACTCTGTAATATTTATAGTCTAATACATTGAAATGTTCTGATTTCAATCAAGATTTTGATTTTGATATGTAGCCTTTTGTGGGAAAACAATGCCTATTTTCAAGACGGGTTCTTGAAAAACTCAAGTTTTAGAAATACCTTTTGTGCCTTTAATATTTTAACAAAACAATTGTATGTGTCCATTTGCCTCAGATCCCAGATTTCTGCTGTCTGTGGTGTTAGTGAACCAAATCTAGAAAACACTGAGAAACAGGTAATGAGGTCAGTATCTCTGCAGAAGCTGCTTCTGACACAGTTGGATTAGCTTTAGGCATGAACCTTTTAGACATGGTAGTTTCTGTGGGAGTCCCTACATGTGTCTGGCACGCAAATCGCTGAGGTGATGCCTCTTTAACTACACTGCTACTTTTCAACTTGGGCAAGGTCAGAACAAACCACACAAAGGAAAAGGTGGGGAAGAAACATGTGGACTCATCCATGTGTTGGTTGGATTTGGGCAGGGCTGGAAGGGTTTCCTTGTTTTGTTCTTGCTGTATTTCTGTTGTTCCTGCTTTCAGCTGAGCAACCCACAGGACTGTTTAGAGTTCAGCCTGCTCATGGAAGGCAGAGCACGTCAGGCCTGCTCCTCAAGGCAACCTGTGTCCATGCACTGCACAAACTGTCACAAGCCTGGTGAACCAAGTTTGTTGGGAAGGAAGATAGAGAAGGAATTTTTCCTCTGGAGCCTGCAAGACCATGTCCACAATTTAGTAAGTTCAACGCTTGCCACTGTATATGGAGTCATCTCAGGTGGCCTTTTGTGCCATTACAAACAAAATGTGTTTGTAATTCCTGGAGCACGAAGCACAGATGGCTGGGCTGAGTTGGCCCCATATGGAGCCAGTTTGGATCAAATGTCTGATTCATGGGGGAGGGTTTTGCCTCATGTGAGAAACAGTGCAGAAGAAGAATGTCCCGTTGCTGCCCACAGAATTATTTTTATAGTTTAAAAAGATCTGTCTGCCAGGACAAAAGGTTATCATTGAAAGCAAGGGCTACTCCTAAACCTTTTTTTGCTGTAGTAATTTGATTTCTATATAGGAAAAGGAATTGGTAACACTTGGACTGTACCACTTTTTATACACTGAAGAAAGGCATTCTCCCAGAAAATGTTGGAATGAGGCCAGCGATTTGAAGAAAGATATGAGCCTTCTTCAGCAGGTCGTCATGGGCTTGTATGACTTGAGAACTTATTCATTCCAGATTCAGGAATTTCAGACCATAAGTAAATATGCTTGGCCTCTAAACTGCATTTTTTCCAAAAGCTTCCCTTGTCCTGAGATTCCGCATTGTGATTCATGCTAAAAACCAAGCCCTCAGTTACTTACTAGCAACTTACAAATTCTTAAAGGTCAGGTATGTCTGAACTAATGCTGTATTTTTTTTTCTTGTGAACTGCTCCCTCGAGCTGAATGAAACTACAAGCTAGGAGTTTAGGTGTAGCAAGTCATCCTGTTCAATCAGTGAAAGAGATTTTTTTAGACATAGGCTTCAAATTGGTCTCAGATCCAAATTCAAGCATCCTTTAACACCATAATGCATTTTGGATACGATAGTAGTAATTTATTGCAGTTGTATTCATACTAAATGAGACTGATAAACTAAGGACTGGAAGAATACAGGGAAGTGCTTCCATTTCAGTCCTTGTGGCTAGCCCTGAAACATGGACACAGCTGGCTGTCCATAGCAAGGTAATTGAAATGGCAGCTACACACATAAAAGAATTGGTTTCATGGGTAGGAATGGTTTTCAGTACTGTCAAATAACCAGCTTTCAAAAATACTGAAGTTCTACCTGTATTCTTCTGTAAGTACAATTTTTTTATCATTTTAATGATAAAGCTAAATCTTCCCCTGAAATGACAAAACCTTTTTACTTTAATTGACCACTCCTTGTGTGCTTTTGCTATTTGTCATGTTACAAAGTCTGTAAATATTTGTACTAACTCATAGCAAAACCAAAAAGTCCCCCTGACCTATGTCCAAAGCCATATTAATTTGCTATTAGTCATGCTTTTTCTAGCACTCCTGGGTCAAAACGACCTGTTCACTGGATATGGTGTCAGTCTGTCTCAGACAATTCAGGAAAAGAATTTGTGAGTATTACATTCAGAACGAAAAGCCTCTCTTGAGCTTTGCATGAAGTAAGGGTATTTTGAATAATTTCTCATGTAGACTTTAAATTAAGGTTGTTGCCCTGCTCATGATCATAGTAATCTTCTGAAGTGCCTTCTCACAAAAAGTGAAGGTAAGCAATAAAAATGATTCTGACACCTGTGTGTAGAGAGATGTGAGCTGTAAAGCCATTACAGCTGTGTCAACCCCAGTGCTCACAGTCCAGTTCATTTCCCACTGACCACAGACTTTTCCTGTCTTGTCAGTGCTCACATCATGTATGTACCAGCATGTGGCAAAGACCATATCACAGGTTACCTGCAAATTCTTGCCCTCTCTGCCCTTGTCATTAGCCTTTGAGTCTGGCTGAATTTGAGAAATCTCAATGGGCAGCCAGTGCAGAGATGTCTTATATTTGGGAAAAGCAGTAGTACATAATACAAATTCAGCTGTCTTTCTAACAATTTCAAGGACATAATCTCAGCAACAATGAAAGTATTCCTTGCACAGTCACACGAAGGAAAGAGAAGTATCACAACAAATGCATTGTAAACTAAGACTGTGTCAATTATGGTGATACAGAAGAGGATTGAAAACAAAAGGGAGGTAAGAGGGGAAAATGCTTATCACAGAGCTAGCAGAGAAGTTGGGAAAGACATTACTCAGTAACTCTGATTCCATTTTGTGACTCTGAAGTCACTGGATGTTTTGTGGATCAAATCTACATTGTATCTCACAGACTTCAGAACTGCATTTAAAAATTTCAGCTGATGTATCCACTTTGTTCCATACTGCACATGAAGCAAACTTATCCAGCCTTAGGACTATTTGTAAATAAAGGATCCTTGCAAGTGTAAAACTTTTAGGTGTCTTACCATGAGCTTTTGTTTGCCAAGACCAAGTCAGGAGAACTGGATAGGACCATCTTGCTCATGCCTGCTTGTCATGAAATACTAAAGGAGTTATGTGCTGTTGGGATTTAGTTCCATGTATGTCTAAACTGGAAGATGTTGAGTGTTACAGTGAGATCAGGTAAGTGAATGAGTTCATCTCAGCAGTTTCTTATTTTGGATAACAAATCATTTCAAAGGACTGAGAAAGTGGCTTGAGCCTGTGGCACTTGCTTTAGAGGTAACTTTATTAGGGGAACAATTGCACCACTGTTTCCATAACCTTTTTTTTTTTTTTTTTTTAATGAGTGCTAAGAAAATATGTGAACTTTTATCTAGTAAAAACTCAAAAACAAGCATCAAGGAAGTTACAATGCATTTGAATTTTATCATATAATACTAATTATTTGCTGGCTAATCCATGGTTGCCCAGGCACTGGTTGGAGGTGGTCTGAGTCCTTTGCTAAGGGGTGTTGGGATCCTGCAAACAGAGGATGGGCTCATTGGGTATTTCATTAGTCCTTAGTAAGCAGGTAAAATACACAAGCTTTGCTAGGTCACAAAGAGTTGATCAGGTTTCTTCCTGCCCAGTTAAACTGGCAAATATTTGTGTGTATGCATGTGAGCTGCATTGCTACAAGAGGATTTGTGTTTCCAATTTCAGTTTGCAAGTCTGGCTACAGGGAGGGGGGAAAACACAGCACTGTTGAGAGAAAGAGATTTTAAAAAAGGGGGGGGGGGGGGAAACCAAAACAACACACCCTACCCTGAGAAAAGCTTGTTGGAAGGTTAGTTCTATGGATTTTGTAAAAGCAATACTAGGGGAGGGACAGCAGAATGGCCACACTTAAAACCTGTAAATAATTCCTAGAAAAATGCTACTAGCTTTTTCCCTTGGTATTAGTTGAGCTATGGAAGTTTTCTGAGTAGAGAACTAAAGCAACTTTAAAATACTTAGTTCTCAACAGTGTTCTCATTCTATTATTTACCCCTTTAAAAAAAATTATTACTTTAAAAAAATCTTAGTATCATCAGGATATACTGGAGAAAAATAAGGATAGTAATAATTTACTGACTGATTTTTTTTCTACCACAACTAAAGTGTGTGTGGGATAGAGAACTCAAAGTTCCCAGACTTCCAAAATATCCCCCAAATCACTGTTTTGAGGGGGTTAGGGCTTCAGCATAGCTGAATACTTCAAAGGACTGCAAATCATTAGATATGCTGTGGACTACTGCAAGGGTCTAAAAAATCTGGTGGGCAAGCAAAGGCTTCTGCAGAAAAATATTTTCTGAGATTGGACACTTATTTTAGACTAGGCTGTGGATTGTGTTAATGTATAATGGCTTCACACTGAAAGATTGTGTGGATTTATGCTCATAGACCACCTGCTCTTCCGTAATTTTGGGGTATCTTTCTATTTTCTACTTTCATTGCTATCTCTCACAGAAGTAAAAATAAACTGGCAAAACATGGAACACCCTGACAAAGTCACAGCAGCAGCTGCAGCCTCAGCAACTCTCCCCAGTTTTAAAGCTTTTCAGTAAAGCAGAGATGAGATGAGAAACTGAGTTGTGAAGTTCAAAGTAAGCAGCCAGGAGCTACTCAGGTGAAAAGGCCAGCTGTGCAAGGGTCTGACAGAGCACCAGGCAAGCGAGCATACAGGTAAGGCAACTGGGAACCTTCATCTGGGAGAATTAAGAATTTCTCTGTATGGGTTAGCTTTTTAACATGAAATTCTTTCCATAGGGCTAGATTTCATAGTTTTTAGCTTGCTGGAGCATCTGCTGTTTGTATGGCTCAGCAAGTATGTAAGGAGCTCTCAGAAAAGATGATTCTTCTCCCAGATTTGCTGAGGTTTCCATAGTGAACCTTTAGAGATCCCAATGCCTAAAAACAACAGTAAAAATACACAGAAACTGGACTGGCTTCTATTTATAGATATTACTTGATCCCTGGTGCATCAAACCCAATGAGGTCCCACTGAAATGAGCAGTGAGTCTGAGTTTCAGCGCCTAGTGATGTTGGGCTGGTACTGCAAAACTCAACTACTTGTGCAGGGCTTATTTTTAGGCATGGGTGTGATTTAGCACTTAATACTGCAGGGCACTGCTAATAAATCTGGGTAAGCAGCAGCAGAGGCAGGCTCAGGCCATGCAACCAGAGAGGCTGTAAATCTGAAATAGTAAATTTATGGTTTAACAAAATTAAATTCAGAGTGGTTATGGCCTTTAAGCTAGGCCTCTCAAGTTCTTTCTGCAGGGGCCAGACTAGAAATGCTGTGTAATGTGTAGAGTATTATAGACCTCTGTGGATTTGGGGTTTTTTTGTCTTAAACACTCCATCTGGAAGCAATTATAACTTGGAGAGGGTTCAGTGGATGTGGTTGTGTCTCTGTCGTGGCCCACAGTGGGAGAGAAGGATGTATTTTTTATTATCCTCGTGGTCATTGTAATAGGGTATAGCAATTTGTCACATTAGAGAAACAAATTGAATGCATATTGAAATCCAGTATCTGTACATAATGCTACCACGGGTGTTATCTCACAGTCATAAACACTTGAGCAGGAGTTTAAAGCAAAAAAATGAGAAAAACCTGTATGCTGGCAAGCAAAGCAGCCAAGCATCCTCCTTTGTGTCCCCTCCCATGCAGCAGCAGGCCAACCAGTGGAGCAACAAGTGCCTTCAGGACACTAATTACATGTCAGTCAGTACTGCTAAGTGACTGTGGATGGTTGTTCATCTTTGTCCTTGGAAATTGGTGCATTAATACCACGAGGAACAATGGAATTAAGTGAAAATGGAGCTACTTTGCTCTGAAACACATGCAAATGCTTTCCCAGTTTGAAGTCCAGGAGCTTAGGTACTGACCAACTTTTTTTGCCTCTGAATTTAGGCAATTTAATTTTAAGCAATTTTAATTTAGGCAATTTAATTTAATTTTTGTCTGAATTTTAGGTGTGCTCTCATATTTAAGAAAAAAACCTGGCAATTGCATCCCTTGCTTGAAGTGACTGCACCCTTGGTGCTAAACCAGGGCTCAGGAAAGTTGTTGACATTGTAATTCAACTGCACAAGGAACAGGAGCATTTCTGTTCCACCACAATCTCTTGGCTCACATCTGCACGATATTTGACAGTGAAAATGAGCTGGGAGGATTTGGGGGAAGGCTGCTAAGACACATCAGGAGATTCAGCTTTCTGTCTTCTGCTCGAAGTCCCTTCAGCTTAGTGCTTTGAGAAACACATACAACTTGCAATAAATCTGGCAGTGATTTCCCACAGAAGCACTCATCCAAGTTCCAGTGTCCAGGTGGAAAATCAGCATTGCAGGTAGCAAATTTCAGCGTTGAGAAGCTGTAAACTCTGACATGGCCATAAAAATCTGGGGAAAATCCAAAGCAGCAGACAAAATCACTCTGCAAAATGAGACTGTTGTGGAAGAGATATGCCAGTATCTCTCTTTGTGGATAGACTTAAAGCCTGAAATACAGAATTAGCATAAGGTTGTCCTTGAAATGTATGTCAGTTAGGCATCTTGGTGTTAAAGATAAAGCAGCATATTTTCCTAGTCATACTACTAATTTTACTCATAACATTGATGCAAAACACTGGGCAAACAGGTTATTTTTTCTGGGTATTCAGGAACACTGGCAATTTGAGCAAATATTATTATGAAAAAAAAATCTAGAAGTCATACAGACCCCAAGAGCAAGGGATAGTTAATAATGGTCTGTCTAATAAAAATAGCCCCAAATATTACAGTCTGAAAAACTGCATTAAAAGAATCTTTTCTTCCTTGCTACTTCCACACCATCCATGGAGAAGCCTGAAAGATTATTAGAATAAGTTAATGGTCCCCTGTGTTTTATCTTCCTGAGGGAGTTGTAACAAGACCCTGGCTGAAACAGGAAATATACAATAAATCCCATTTTTATGACTCTGTAAGTCAATGATTTTATGGTTTTAGTAACAGGCATGTAAGAAGTATTTTAGGGTTTAGTTTTCAGTGAGTTGTGTGGTTGTTTTTGGTTTGTGGTTTAGTGTTTGTTTTTCTAAGGCAGTGTATATAAGCAAATTAAATCACATGTAATCCTGAGATTGCCAAAGAAGGATTCAGGACAACAAAAACCCATTCTAAAGAAGTATTTTTCTCAGCTAGTTTTATTCTTGGGAATGTCCTGAGTAGATACAGTCACACCTGCAGCTTTTTTCCAGCTGGAATGGGCAGGACCAGACCATAAAGAAGTCTTGGTTTACAAACAGCAGCCCACTGGTCCTTGGGCAGCCTGAACCACTGGGATGATGGGAAGCTCCCCAAGCACAGAGTGATCTTGCATCTTCTGTAAACACTGCCACAGGTCACTGATCTGAGGGATCTGGCAGAACCTGCAAACTCAGAGTAGAGAGATGACTTATTCAATGTCACCTAGAGCTTACAGACTAATGCAGGGAGGCTGCTCCCTCCAGTGCTAGTGAAGTTTATGGTATCTAAAATACAAATGTGCCTGCACACAGGCCTCTGCATCTTCAGGGCCAGGAGAAATAACACCCTTCTTCTGCATTTTTTTTCCTGATCTCTGATTTTCCCTTTCTGAAATTCATAGAACCATACAATGGTTTGGGTTGGAAGGGGCCTTAAATATGATCTCATTCCACCCCCTGCCATGGGCAAGGACCCCTCCCACTATCCCAGGTTGCTCCAAGCTCTGTCCAACCTGGCCTTGAACACTCCCAGGGATGGGGCAGTCACAGCTTCTCTGGGCAATCTGTGCAGGGCCTCAGCACCCTCAGAGGCAAGAATTTCTTCCAATATCAGCCTAAACCTCTCTTTCATTTTGAAACCATTTCCTTTTGTCCTATCACTTCAGGTTTGTTTTAGACCCATACTCATCTCTCAGCCACTTGTAGACTATGGAATTCAATGCATCCACAGTAAGTATTTAGTACCCCTTCTCTTAGAAATGTAAATACAGATTTGTTGATCTGCTGAGCTTTGCCCTAAGCCAGAGTGGGACATGTTTTGAGCTGGTCCTTCATCCTCCCTGTGCCTTCTCTGGCCTATGAGCACCCCTTGCTTATAGAGGTGGGATGCTGGGGTGTGTATATGGGGATGTTTCTTATCTCTAAAGGGAGACTGTAACACTTCAGGATAGAACTGATGCTGACAAATACACTTGGGACTGCCTTGACTGCAACATGTTAATCTTGACCAAACCTGTATGTGTTTCTTACTATTGCAAAGAAAGCTTCAGATTTCAGTTTTATTTTTTAATGAGATCATATTTCTATATTTCTGTCCAGTAACATAATTGTTCCAGCTTAGATTTGAAATACACGTATTTCAAGCCATGAAGTTTTCCTGATGGACAGTTCTAACAGTGGAGCTGGACATTAAAGCATCTCAGAAAGCCAGCTCTTGCTTCTTAAGCCTGTTGCTGTTTATCTGCCTCTTGCAAGAGAAAAACAAGGGGTGGAAGGGGAATAGATACTGCATAAAGAAAAAAATAGCAAAGAAATAAATTAATGCCAGGTGTCTGGAAGCAGCTCCTTACTTAGCTTCCTTTTGGGAAAAGGTGAAACAACAAACCCCACAATCCCTTTTTATTTCCTCTGCAGCCCTCCTCATTCTGCTCTGTTTCTGTATCCCCAAATAAAGTTGGTTGGCCATCCCCAGAGC
>NW_005054606.1:363727-366859 GCF_000277835.1 Geospiza fortis | reverse complement strand
GGCACTCCAAGGTAACCAAGTTGGGTCTTTTTGGGGTTATGGATGAGTAAGTTGGACCTCAGGCACTGTGCATTGTTGTAGGTTACTGTGATTCTTGTGGGGAATAATAATAATAACAATAATGATAATAATAATAAAACAACCAACAACTTTTTCTGTAATTTTTGTATGAGCTACTCTAGAGGCAAATCCCTGCCCTAGGCCTCAACCCCACTGAGTTCTTGTTTATTGTAGGAAATGACTTTGTGTGACACTATGGGCTGTATTATTATTCTTTAAATGTATAGGTTTGTACCACCCCACCAAAGTGTGCCGTGAAACTCACAGGCATGCAGTGCTGATCTCAGTCTGCTGCCTGGGCACACTTTGATTAAGAAATTCTTACTGGTCATGCATGACATCAAGCTGACAGAATGATGATACCATAATTTGACTAAACCCTTTTGGAGTTGTCCAAGATAAGGAATTTGATTGTTGTCACAACCCAGCCCCAGAGTTTTAGCACTGCCCTTGTTGATGGAAGCTGTAGAAAGATTTTTTCTTCATAAATCTTAAGAAAGTGGTGGGAGAGAAGGGGGTGAAATTCCTGACAGCACTGTGGTAGCACCCAGAGTAAAAGCTACTTTGTATTTTGAGACTGGTGGAAAATTTCAGGTACCACAGCACATGCTTTCTCAGCTAACATACAAACTCCCTAGTCACCATTTTCAGTATGCGCACATATTATAGTTCCAATTAGCAGTGTTGGTGTTGTGCAGCAAGTGCATGTGAAGACAGAGAGTAGGTTGGTAGTTTGCTCTTTTCCTCTAGCCATTTTATTTTCCTTCTAGTGTAACTCTACCTGCAGAGCACAGCACTGTAGCTGCATTTTGATACATAAAACCACAGCCTTCCTCTTCACTGTCTCTTTTTCTGCTTTACCAGACTCCTCCTCTGTTAAAAAAAGGTGTCAAGGCTGGCCATAGTGCTTCTGTATAACAGAAAATACCTTGGCAGACACGGGGCGGGGTGTAAATGTTTGCTTAAAGTAGCAATGTTTCAGGTCAGTAATCAGACTGCCTAGTTCCAGCCAGAGGTGAATTTTTACCACCTCGTATAAACTGATTTGTAGTGGAAGCATGAAGAGGTAATGAATGCAGACAGCCCTGCAGGCCAGCAGCCCCAATCCTCTCCCAGGCACCAGCTGTACCAGGAGCTTGCCAGCAGGGCAAGTGGGCAGTGCTCTACCAGCTCAATGCATGGGAGGTATCTTCACACCAAAACTGGGAGTGGTGAAGCCAGGTTGCATAGGAATGTGTTTTAATGTTTGTGATCTTATGGGGATGCCAGCATTTGCTGTTCTGAAAGAATTTTCAGTAATTTTACTCTTTGAGTAAAAAAGTACAAGGTCATCTCATGTAGATCTTGTAGACTTGGGGCTGAAAAATTAAGCTTATGGACTTGATAGCCTTATTGCAAGCATAGGAATATTCACTATTATCAATGCTTTTTCCTGCAAAGCACAGGAAATGCTTTTAAAGCTGATTTGTGTAATTATCAATTATCAACCTGGGAAAAAAAATCCCAGAAGTAAAATACAGAGATGGGAGAATTTCACAGTGAAGCAGAAAATATGATAATTCATGTCAATAGGTGCTTTGCATTGCTCTGGGCCATTTCCCTGGACTCATTCTCAGGGATGCACTGCTCACTGCTCTCACACTTACTGCTGTCAGGTAAGGTCCCAGTGTATTCAGTTCCAACCACCTGGGTAAGGTTTCTATTACACTACATGCTTTTTAAACATGTATTTTACACTACTAGGGAAAACTCAAGCCTGAGGCTTTGCTATGACTAAATTTGAAGAGCTGAGAAGATGAGTAAAAATAATTCTCTCTCTAATTCCCCCTGGAGAGTAGCAAGCTTCCCTTTGCAGGGAAAGCCCTTTCCCTTTCCTTTGCCTTCATGGCTACTTTGCAAGCCTGGATGCAGGCACAGGGTCATGGGCAGCCTGACTGATGGCTCCTAAGGCTGTCACATGCACATGTGTGTGAACATTTCTGCCTCCCTTTGAGGCCCAAATTTTCTTCTAGGAGTGCAGGGAACAAGGTTTGGGTCTTTGAAATTAGCACCAGCAGTGGTGGGCAAATAAATGGTACCTGTGCTCCACTGGCCATATCACAACGCCTTGTTTGCTTGCCATGTGCCTTTGCTGGAACAAGGACATCAGCAGCTGAGTTAAAGGGATTAAGGTTTCATCTGCAGTCATAAAGTGAAAAACTTCAGGAAAGCCTTCTAAGCTTAGGACCCTGTGTTTGTGAGCCTGTATCCATGGCTGCTTTTGCAGCTTGTTCATATTTTTGGTCTGGTTTCTGAGCACTGGCTGTGGTAGGTGTGTTTCTACTCACAGGTTTGATTTAGGGGCAGAAGCTGGAATAATAAATGCATGATCGAGCAGTTGCTTGTACGTTTATAACTTTAAAGAACTTATTCAGCTAGTAAATGTCAACTTGTGTTCTGTGTGCAACCTGGTCCAGTGGTGGGTGTCCCTGTCCATGGCAGGGGGTTGGAACTAGATGATCTTTAAGATCCTTTCCAACTCAAACTGTTCTGTGATTCTGTCATTATATCAGGGTGCATTTTTTCTGATCAAGTCAGACCTCCCTTTGCTGCACCAGTGTTCTGCAAGGTATCCTAAACAGTATCCAGCCTCCTCAATTTTTTTAACCTTCTGTAAAGAAAGCATCCCCAGCTGCTGAGCCCAATCTCCCTAATTTTTAAGCCTCTTAACATTATTACTCTCCTCTAAAACTGCTTACCCGTCTCTATGTCTGTGTGCCACGCTTTTCGTGTGCACCTCCTGCTTAAGCATAATGTGTGCAAAAAACAAAGAAACAAAAAAGGTCTTTCCTAAAAAATATGAACGTATCTCCGAGAGATTGATCTGAAATCGTGTGCAGGCTCCCAGTAAGGTTTTTACTTCGGGGAGAATTCAAGCTCTCGCTTGAGAGAGAAATTTCTCTCGGGTTCTTCCCGTCAGGCGAGCCCCCCTCCCCTGCGCAGGGCTGCTCTCCTTTGTTCGGGGCCGGGCTGCGGGGCGGAGAGGCGGGACCCGGTGCGCGCCCGGCGGGGCCGGGCCGGGGCGGGCGGAGC
>NW_005054606.1:362986-363552 GCF_000277835.1 Geospiza fortis | reverse complement strand
TGACCAAGATGCCGAACCACCTGCACCACAGCACGCAGGCCAACGCCGTGCTGGCCATGGAGCAGTTCGAGGGGCTGCTGGGCACCAACTGCAGCCCCGACCTGCTGTTCTTCCTGTGCGCCATGTACGCGCCCATCTGCACCATCGACTTCCAGCACGAGCCCATCAAGCCCTGCAAGTCCGTCTGCGAGCGCGCCCGCGCCCCCGACAGCCTGGCCTGCGACGAGCTGCCCGTCTACGACCGCGGGGTCTGCATCTCCCCCGAGGCCATCGTCACCGCCGAGGGCGCGGGTGAGTGCGCGGGGACCGGCACCGGCGCGGGGACAATGGGCGGCGGGCGGGGAGGGCAGCCAGGCAGCCCTGCCTCCCCTCCGACTGCTCTCTCGGATTCTCTCTGCTCTGCCCTCCGCTCTTTCGATGTCTTCTCTCTGCCTTTAGCAGCCGCGTCGCTGCTGGAAAAGTTTTGCTGTTGGGCACAGAGTGTGTGTGACAAGTGACAGCCCCGCCACCGAGTGTGGGAGCTGCAGCCCTCGTTGCCCACGAACGAGAAACGTTTCCGTACCGCT
>NW_005054606.1:343602-362889 GCF_000277835.1 Geospiza fortis | reverse complement strand
TGCTCCTCTTCAGCCGCTCCCTCCCAAAGCAGGTTGCTCCCTTCTCACACAAGGCCAGCACTCCACAGATTTTGGGAAAGATCGGTGCCTAGAGGAGCCCCAGGCAGGAGCTGGGGGGCCGGGGTCTCCCCAGCCACTTCTGTGCCAGTGGTGGCACATGCACAGCTGGAGGGGAGAAAACATGCTTATCTCAGTGGTTAGCACTGAAGGTACAGGTTCCCCAGCAGATCCCTGGGCTCTAGAACTATAGCCAGGTCAGGAGTGCAGCAAAGTGCAGCCTTCCGTTGTGTTTTGTTCCCAACATCCCTGAAGCCAGCCAAATGCTGTGTCCTGCGCCCAAGCCCTGATGCTGTGTGACTGCTGTGGCCTCAGAGGGGCTGCTGGAGCTGCTCAGCTTTCTCTCTGCATCCTGTTTCACCAGCTGAGTTCACTGTGATCCCACTGGTGCTGGGTGTGTGGCTGCCATCCAGCACCACTGTCCAAGGCAGGAGCATCTCTGCACAGTCAGGGGAGGACTGCTGACTGCTCAGACCATGCTACAAACCTGCTGTGCCTCAGGGATCCTGCTCTTGTCACAGCTGCCCTTGGGCTGGAGGAGTTGGCAGGACACCCCTCCAACGTGGGTGCTCAAGCTGAGCACCACAGAGATATTGAATACAAGGGGCTGTTGAACAGGAAATTAAAGCAGGCTGGTGGGTGGTTATCACGAGTGAGCTCTGACCTTTTACAAAGTGACTACAGTTCCTGTGTATTTTCAGGAAAGCATTTGCTGCTGGTGGAACCAGGCTGCCATTTTCTCTGATGCAGAGGTTCAGTGCTGGTGGCTCTGCCAGACCTCTGCATCAGAGGCCTTGGAGAGCAGTACTGGGGTGGGAGAGCAGACCAGAGGGGTCAGAGCAGAGCAGCACCCGTGCACCCCAGGAGCTTGTTGTGCTGCTACCTGTCTCCTTCAGTGCCCACAGCTGCAGTGCTGGGTTTTGGGAGCTCACTGACAGGCAGTGGATCTCACCTCTCTGTCCTCCCCCAGCGGTGGCCTGGGAATGAAAGGGGGATTTTTCATGCTGTGCTCAGCACACTATTTTACTGTGCTTCTGTCCCACTACTAAATGCTTAATGTATCCCACTGCCAGTAATGCCAAACGCTGTAATTCCTGTTTTCTTCTCCTAACAAAATCTCACGCTTCAGTTTCCTGACCGTGCTCCCCAGCTCAGCCTTCCCAGGTAAGCTGCTCTCTCTGTCTCCATTTATTTACAGGCCAAACAAACCCTAATCCATCTCTGACTCTATTCTCTTACCCTCTGCACCTCCTGAAACTTCCATACCCTCATATCTCCAGTCATTACTGCTATTTCTAACTTCTTGCTGCTTCCCTCTTGCCTTTTCTTACTTATTTTCCCCAGCCCATGAACGTAACCATCTATTTTTGCCACCAGCTGCTGCTCTCTGAGCTCTGCAGTCCTGCTTGGGGTAGTTTTGGGAAGAGATGTGGTTTTGAACACCAAGCACCTTTCTCTGCAGCATTGAGGTGCTTTCAAAACCACCTTAAAAATGGCTCCAGCATGAGCAAGGTTTGGCAGGTCTGCAGCAATTTGAAAGCAATCACATTCAAATCTGGAGGGAGGAAGCTTGGCTGAAATCGCCCCCGAGTTACCTATTTCTGAGGACCTCAGCAGTACAATAACCTCTTTGAGGGATTCCAGGGCCAGATCCATGAAAACTCTCTTTCAGTGAATGAGAACCTGATGACATTCTCATTTCTGGGCTGAATATTTTGAACTGATGCATTATGCAGCAGACTGAAAGAATCCTTCTTGAGGGAATAAAACTGTTCTTTTAGAAAGCAGAGGGAAGGATTCCTGTTCTAGGAAGAGGTAAGGTGAACGAGCACCTTCAAATCCAATTCTCCAAATAAAGGATTGCAGCTCAGTAGAAGACACCAAGAACCAACTGCCTGATGAGTAGTGTGCAGAATCCCTGCTCTTATTTGTTTTCATTTATCTCCTAAGCATTCTAGCCCCTTCTGCTGTCTGTAGACTACACCTAATAGAGTGGGCAGAAATATAATCCATTGTTTTGTGGCTTTCTGTTGTAGAATGGGCTTTTTTGTATTCTTCAGAAGTGAAATCTTGGTTTTGCTCTCATTCTTTTGCTACCTGTAGCAGGGTTCTACTGTTTGCTTTTGAGGTTTCTGCATATTTCTGCATTATTTCTGCATTATTGTTCTAATGTTCTGGTGAACATTAGAACATTTGTCTTGTCCTTTCTATGAGGGAGCCTTAAGGATGATGTAGTCAGTGTTTGCCCTTGTCAGAGCAGGGACTGGGTTCACAAGCCCAATTTCCATCAGTTATATTCCCAGTAGCTTGTGACTGTTGCAAAATATGGAGGAACTGTAGTTGGTAAAATCTGTGATAAATCTCAGTAAGAAGGTCACTTTCAGCTATTGAGGCACTGTCCACCACAGACATCTTCTGGGACCTCTCTCCATTTGAGTCCAGGTGTGAGGAAGATCCAGACACTTCCTGTCACAGCACCAAGGGGCTGCTTTGTGTGTGATGGAGAAAGCTGACAGCAGTGCTGTGTTTTGGGCTCAGCTAGAGGAGCAGCTGTGCACACCCCCTGCGCTTGTGCTGGTCTCCAGAACCTGAGTGAGAGTGCTGATTGGGAGGTCTCAAGTTCTTCAAGTTACAGAAACTGACTTAAAACACGTGGGAAGTGTACGTGTCTTGATTTTTCATTCTTTTTGGGAAACATCCGGGTTCCTTTACAGCCAGAAAGCAGAGGGATGCTGCAGGCATGGTGTGGGTGTTCTGGAGGTGAGTGTGATGCGGAATAATTTGGCTTTTTGTGGAGGATCCAACAAATCATCATCCAGGATGGAGGATGAAAGAGCATCTTGACAATACATTAACACCCTGGGTGTCAGATTAGTGCATGCTAATGTCTGAAGTCTCCTATGGCATTGATCCCACATCCCTGTCCTTTTTGGAGGTCAAAGTGGTTCTGTGTGCAGACATTAGTATAAACTGTGTTAGGTCTGTGGGAGGTCCTGTTCGCGTGCTCCAAATATTTCATTCTTCACATGTATTTGCTTATTCTTCCTCCAATCTATCAGATGATCTGCTTCCCTCATTCAGGGCCCTGTCAAACTTCCTCAGGTCTGTGAAGCAGCAGGAACTGCTGAGAGAGAAAATTGTCTCAAGTCTAGAATTTCAGAGGCAGGACCTTTTCTTTAGTTTTGCAGGTATTAAGTGGCCAGTGTTGGCAGGGGGATGCTGACTAAAAAAGCATCTTTGACATGTGGCTGCTACTGCCTAGCAGAGTGTTTTTGTCTCAAGTGAAATGTTTAGTCCTGTTTTGAAGAGGGAACTAGCAACAAAACCAGAGCAGTGTGATGGGTACTGTGCATACTGGAAGTCAGATCTGTCAGGCAGGTTATCTCACCTTATCTTACTTAGATAAGAACATAGCTTGAAGGCATGTTGGCCTGTTAATAAGATGTTGGAGGAAAGGGAAGCCACATCACAAGGTATCAACCATGTTTAGTTAACACCCAAACTGTCATAAGATGTCTAAGGAAAACTTAGATTTATTTTTTTGTTTTAAACCACCATCTCTTAAACATTTAAGAAAATTGTAGCTTATTTACATGATGGACACCTATTTTCTTAAATCATATGTGAACCCATGATTGAACTCCATGTTGCCCAAGTCCTCCATGTCTGTTTGGATGAGTTCATAGTAACCCAGTATGTTAATTTGGCATTGCAGGTTTAAAAGACAAGTGAACAGGCCATTTCTCATGCTTGTTTCTGATGTATTGTTAACTTAATTTCCAAAACAGTGGTTTCCAAGCTCCAGATCAAATTTATTCTGACTCTTTGCCTAGCTGTACTTAGAGCAGCTGATGTGCATGACAGTGCTGGGGGAGTGTTACAGACTGTGCTGAGGACCAGCAGTTGTGCCCAGGTTATAGTTTATAAAGTTGGGATTTGTTTAGGTCTTTGCCTGAAACTTGGGAGCAGCCTCATTTCTTAGTTAAATAACAAAATTATTACAAGCTTCAAGCCTGAAACAGGACAGGAGAAGTAGATAAGAGAATTTAAATCTCAGTAATGAAGATACCACCAATGGTGTTAGGCTCACTACAGTTCAGCTGCCTTTGTAGGCTGAGTCCCCTGGATTTTACAGTCTAAGCATTTAGTCAATACCTGGGTCATTAAATGTCATCAAAACCTGGTGGGATTTGTTATGAGGAATAAAATGTTATGTGGAACAGCCATGTTGCTGGCTGCTCTGCAACTTGGAGTTTGAGTCCTTTGTATTAAATGTTAGCTAGAATAAATTTTCTTACCACTTGGCTTTCCATGCATGTTTCTGCAACCAAATTAGCAAAGATCCTCTCTGTATTAATAGCTGAAGTAAATGACAATGAATTAAGGCATTGTGGAAGGGTTTCTTAATTAATAGGGCTCACAGATATCTAAATCTGAAGAAGGTGCCCAAGCAGCAGCCACTGGCTATTGTTTAGTTCTTTGGAGCACAGTGCCTTGGGTGGCTTCAGTAATAGCTGGGCCACATTCTTTAATCCCAATGACAATCAGGATCCTGTTATTTTTTGCCTTCCTCTGCCTTTTAACATTTTTATTTATTTAAACAGTGGAATAGGAAAGATGTTTGCTCAAAACTTGGTATTACCAAGTTGTTTCTCTTTTCCAAAGCTCTCATCTAAATCTGCGGTTGCAGGCATTGTTATTTTGTACACTTACTGTGTAAGTGGCTTTTATTTCTCTCTCCTTGTTAGTGTCTTGTTTTGTTTTTTTTTTTTTAAATATAGAATCCCTCTGAAAAGAAATTAATTAGGATGGCATATTGGAAAAAAAACCAGTTTGGATTTGTCCCCTTCTCCTAAACAAAATTTAATAGGAAACTTTTGGATTGGACGTCTGGATAGCATTCCCCTCTTTGGGGATCCAGCTAACCATCACTGACAGGTATTTATTTCAGAAAGATTGCTTTGCATAGACAGAACTTGGCAGAGGGTTTGCCCATGAAGAGATGTGGAACAATAGGAAGTCAGTTGTTTGGGGGATTAGCTTTTTTCCCCCTCTCTCTGTCTGTGTTGCAACTGAAGGTCAGCTTGGTGGAGAGAGGCCTCTGTCTATCAGGCTGCTGGGGACAGCGGCTGGGTGGGTGCTGACACACACCTGAGACCTGACCAGTAGCTGGTGGCAGGCCTGGGCTGGACCCTCTTCCAGTCTCCTGTCTGGTGGGTAAGGAGGGACCAGACTGTATGAGTTTAGCTGGGGAAAGGGTCAGAGAAATGAGAAGGGTTTTCAGAAAGGTGTCACTGTGTGGCAGAGGTCTCCAGTCCCCTCCATCAGCCCATGCTCCTGTCCATCTGTAGAAACCAGTCATCCCTGCATAGGCATGAGTGCATTGGAAAGGATAAGCACCAAGGCAGGCTCAACTTGCCTGGCCCAAGCCCTCCCAAGTCCAGAAATGAACTATGAACTGATGTATTGGTATTAAATTCTCTTGTTCACCCCTGCCCTGCTGCCTTTGTGCAGGCACACAGACAGGAGGCACTCCTGGCTGCTCTGCACTCATTCCTCTGGCTGCACACACAGCTAATTCACTGGGAATTCTGGTTTGGGGTGGGACAGGTGACCTGGCAGTGCAGAGCTGGCAGATGCCTCGAGGCTGTGGTGTGCTGTAGTTTGGTTAAAAATAAGTTGTGTACCTAAGAGTGTGTGGGAACATCTGGTGGAGCAGGTCAGTTCCATGCTTGTTTGCATGTTTATACTGCCCATACCGAGTGCTCACTGGTTCTCCTGTGTTGGTGTGAGCTCCAAGGACAGTTCCTCAGCCAGTACCCCTGGGCATTGTACTCCACATGGGCCAGGGAAGGCTGTGAACCCTTTACTGGTTTATTTTGAGGTGTAATTTCAATGTGGATTGGACTAGGTTTGCCCAAGCACCACAAAGTCATGTCTACTTGGATCCATCCTTGGTTTAGGTAGGGACAGTGCCCTTCAGGGCTTCTTTTTCCTTCTGTGCATGGGAGATGGTAAGCATTTAATGTGATTCTTGTCTTCTGAGTGGTGAAGGTTTTTTCTGTCCCCAGTAACAATTTTGATAGAATGGAGAATGTGCTTTGAAGCTATGAAAACTATCCCTGAAATACCTATTTTGGTAGGAATTTTAGCTTGCTGGGCCACCTGAAAAACCAGAGGAGTTGGCTTGGTCATATGCAGATAGCCTTTGAGAAAACCTGAGAACGTGGCCAAGGCAGTTGAGTGAGAGGGGCAGTGAGTCCTGAGAGCTTTCTCTGCAGGGATTTTGGGTGCCCAGAGTGGAGAAACATCTGAGGCCAGCCCTAGGTACACAGAGAGGCCTGTATGGCCACCTCTCTGTGGCTGGAGGGTTCTGCAGGTGTTTTGTCTCTACTTGGAGCACATGGGAGGATTATCAGACCATAGACCTCTCTCTATGCTTTTACCACATTAGAAGGAATTGTAGACTTAAAGCTACAGCTTGGCTGAATGAACAAGACAACTGATATTGGCCCAGGAGGGGAAGAATGAGAAATGTGGTTGTCCTTTTGTTTGCCATTTGCAAGAGGGAAACCATTTCAGTTCCTCTTCCATCACACCCTGGAATGCCAGAATGCATTTGATGCAATGTAAATTGTGTTCTTAATGCATTGAGAATAACTCAGGTGAATAATCAAAATCAAACATGAAAGAAAGAATCAGCTTGGATAGTTTGACTTGTTACAAGGCAGTATGGTGAAGATTAAAAGGTTCTGTGGCAGTACCTGATTGCAAAGATCAAATTGACTCCATAAAAATGTTGGGTTTTTTCTCTATAAGCAAAGATCCTGTGGTAGTTTGGAACTTTCTTTGCAAGAAAACGGATCTGATGTTTTATTAGCAACAGGATATTGAATATAAAAGAGCATCTCTTCAATCTTCCTTTGCCATTTTCTATACCCTTTGCTCTTTGTGTTGGCTAGAATAATTGTTCCTGAAGTCTCAAATTTTTTTAAAGTTAATTATTATGTGAGGGAATGAGTTGTTTTTCAGCTTTACTCTTGCCCAGACTGTGATTTAGCTGCATCCTCATTGATGTAAATGAAGTTTCATGTTGCCTTGAGTAGTGTAAGTATTCATTAAGGGGAGATTATTTTTTTTTTAAAACAAGGATGGCAAAATTAAAAGGTTAGCTAAGTAATATTATTTTTCTTGTAAACAGATATTACAGAATTTGTGATTATATAAATAGAAATATAAAAATATAAATATATACACATGCACACACACACATATGTATACTTGGCCTTTATAATTTAATCCACACATCTGAAGTCATCATGACTACTGAGTATCAGGAGTGTCCTGGGCTGTTTTGCAGCCAAAACCTTACAGCTCAGGCTGCAAGAGAGGAGCTTTTGTTATATTTGTTCTGCATTGCAAAGGCAGCAGTGTTGCCTCTGTGATTATGTAAGAATCTAAGAAAGTTGGTTGTAGGATACCAGATTCCAGAACTGGAAGAGCAGCATAAATGAATAAATGTGCAAAATTACAGAAAGGCTTTTTTCTTTGAAAGCTCATTTGTTTTTCCATTTTATGTGCCATTCTAATGAAATGTCCTGCCTCTCTCCCAGTTCTTGTTCCTCTTGCATTTATTTTGTCCTTAGCTCATTGAAGGTTATATGCCTTAACATACTCGTTTTTCATGATTAAATATATGTATAAACCCATTAAATGGTGTGATTTAATAAATAGGTTTGAAATGATGCATTTTACTAATGTGGGACGCAATCCACTTACGAACGTGTCTGACAGCAGTTCTTTGGGCATAGTGCCTTTCTGAACTTCTGTTCCTTATCTGTCCTTCAGAGTAATCAGTGTGTTTTTAAACTGAGGGGAAGGTCTGAAACATTTATTTTGGCATTTGCTTCGACAGTGTGATTATGGTTGGTTGATTTGATTTCCTCAGTAACCAAAAAAATCCCCCAAAGTAATTTCTACTTCATCATCTAATTAAATGCAAACACTACATGTGTTTTCTGTAGGTGATCAAAATTCATGACATAAATGTCAACCCTTGTCTGAAACCTGCCAGTCTGTAGCAAGGGAAATGGGATATTTAGTCTGCCTCAGCATTTACCATGATATACTGGTTCAGGTGAAATTTGGGCAAGATGTTGTGTCAGCTTTACTGGACTGACCTCTAGAATATTGCAAACTGTTTATTAGTGAAGTTATTAAGTTTCCACGTACTGAATATTAGAGAAAGAGAAAACATTGTCATGTATGTGTAGTGAAAGAATCCAATATTAAAAATACTAACATTTCTTTACATATTTTACAAATCCATGGCAGACTTCCCTATGGATTCTAATAACGGCAACTGTAGAGGTGCTGGCATTGGTAAGTACATTTTTATAAAACTGTATAATAAGTAATAAAACTGTATAATAATTTTTATAAAATTGTATAATAAGCTGTAGACCTTGAAATCTTTTAAATATTTAACTAAGAGGGGTACTAAGTGATAAATACTTAAATACTTAGTCTTGATTGAGAATACTGCAGATTTTGCTTTTGCATTACATGGGCAGGTGGGATTTGGTCAGCCTCAAAATGTCCATCAAAGCAGGAGGGCTGTGCTGATTTTATTAAAAGTTTTGTCTTGATCAGAGAGAGTAATCATTAATTTGATTTTTCTCTGGGCAAAACCAGTGAAGATAATGGTTCATTTTGACCTTAAAGTTTTCAAATTCAATTCAGTCCTCTTTGTAGATAATGGCAATACTCCCATTAGCCCGAGGAGGTTGAGGGCGGCACCTTCTGAGGCTGGTTTTCTTCCAGCAAGTCCCCTGTTGTTTTTTATTGCTGTTTTGGTTTTGCCGGAACTGAATAAAACCGAATAAAACCCCTTGAGCATTACCACTACTTGCCAATGCAAAGAAGCAAAGCCCAGGATGGTGGCTAATAATTATAGGAATGTGAATCTTTTGCTCAAGCAAGCCAGTGACTGTAGATTTCCTTGAATTTTATTATGATTCCATCCAAAGTTCTCCACTTAGGTCTTTGTCAAGAAATTGAGACTTGGAAGCCCTAGCATTGACCTGCTTGTCTTTCCTTCTGCAGAGGTGCTGATGAGCTACAGTGTACACTGATGTCCACCTAAAAGGTGTTGAACCTAACATTAGGTACCTATAGACAGAATTTCAGCATTAAGCTCTGTGACCAAATTGCAAAAATATATTAGTAATGCTCAGTTTATAAAACAGTTTAAAATTTTAGTTAGTAAGTCCCAATGTGAAAGCAGCTATATTAGTGCAAAATGTTCTTTAAATCACAGCACATACCCTCTAGAAGCCCAGGTACAGTTAAAAAAACCTCATAAAAGCAAACCCCTTAACAGGCTTTGCTTTAAATTATCTTGAGCATGGGACCATGTCTGGAAGACTGGCTAAAGATATTTGTTACTAATGTTAGTATCTTCATAGCTTGAAGCCATTTTCACTTGTGTGGCATTGAGAAAGTTGGGATTTCATGCATGATGTGGACTGTACAGAGAGCATACAAGCTTCACTTTGAGCATGAAAGCAAAGCTGTATGCTCTCACTGTCCCCTTAAATCAAAACAGGCAGTACATAAAGCATATCTTTACTGCTGCCTGTCCATAGGCATGTAATTCCAGTGAGTGACCCTGCAGTGGAAGAGGAAAGTTTCAGTCATATTGTTACTGTTGTGATGCTTTTCAATGGCTGAAAGCAAAACCAGACCTAAAAAATTCCCATCTAGAAAATAGGGTAAGGATGCACAGAAAAATTGCTGATGCAGTATCTGCTTTTACTGTTCAAACATGATTTCTTGTTCCATGTGCTACATCTGTCTGAACTGACAAACACATTTGGACCACCTAAAAGGCCATGTCTCAAAATGGCTTTATTTATGTGTTCAGTAAAGTAAATTTGTAGTTTTGCCATTGTAAATAGAGACTTTCTGTTTATTTGTTTTGCAAGTAGAAAATTGATGTATTTTTTTTTAAAAATCCCATTCTCAGCTTTGTGGTTTCTGCATTTTATTTCTTGTGCTGCTGTGCATGGTCACAGAGAGCTTACTCATGGGTTATCCCTATTTGAGACACCTTTTTTTCCCTGCCAGTGTCTGCTGGCAAAACCTTCCCTCTGAGTCTGCATGGAGTTTTTTTGGGAGACCTTTTTTACCTCTGTTGGCTGTGAAGTCCATTGTTTTCTGCTTCATCACATGCTCCTCAAGTCTCTTAGAAAATTTTCTAGAGTGTTTATTTTTTATCCTTTCTTTATCTGGGAGGTGTTTGCCAGGTTTGAGTGCCTGTACAGGTCAGGATTACAGCCAGGTTTTCCATCATGCATACACATATGTTTAAGATGACCCAGATGTTTCTTGGTAGCAATCCATGGGGAAAACCATTCTCTCCATGTCTTTTGACATTTACAGAGTGAAATTTTCAAAGACAAGGACTTGGAGCAGTTTGTAGTCCTGTATTTACTTGAAAAGAAGATTTAATGGCTAGCTGTGATCTCAGCCAAAGCCAGTGGGAGCCTCTGTTGCCTGTCTCTGTGCTTGGGACATGCCATTGTTGTGGTGTCAGAGCTCTTCTGCTAATCCTGGCAGCTTCTGAGGAGGCTGTCAGGTAGGATGGGATTTTCCCTCAGCATCAGGTGATGCAGGACATTTTTATAGCCACCTTTTGTGGGTGTTTCCACTCCCTGGGGGAAGGTCAACATTTGCCTTCCTTGGAAAATCACTGTACCAGGAGCTGGGAAAGAGGAATTTGTTCTGGCTCTAACATCGTGAGTGACCTTGGCAAATGACTTCTATGTTAGTTTCTGTATCTCTAAGTAGTGATTAGGAATAATGCAGCATTTTGTACTGTTCTTTTAAATGTAAATTTAAAAAGCATGAGGATGACTTGGAGGTTCTTCAGTAAGAACATCGGCATGTCAATAATTTAGAAATAGAACTAGACTAACAAAATATATTCCAAAATTCATAAAGTAAGCCAATACTGCCTTAAAACTGAAGGACATGTGAGACTTGTGTTCTTGTCTTGCAATTTAGTCTGTTTTATTTTCCCTGGGACACAGTGCAAAGTTCTGCAGAGCAGGAGAACATTACAGTGTGCCACTCGTTGGACTTGAGAGCTGAGGTGTCTGTGTGAGTGTGGGTCACAGGAGCACATCTTTTATTCTCTGCTCCAAGGCAGCTGTCATTTGGCCTACGGTATCCATGAGCTCACAAAGGCAAAAGGGAAGCCAAAAATCACTTCCCTTCTCTGCTTTTGTTATTTCAACACAAACACATAGAAAAGTTAAACTCTGTAGGGCTCTATATATAGATTCCTGAGGATGTGTTTGAAATTCAAGGAAATAATACACTTTTCTTTTGAAATGTTTTCCTCTTTCCTGTATTTTTTTGTGTTTTCAACTACAAAAATTCTTCCAATGGAAAATAATTATTCCATTGATTTTAATTTTTTTTAAAATATGAAGGAATCTTATATAATCAATAAAAGTTCTTTTTCAGACTCTTCATGTTAGACTTAACTAAATCACTACCTTATATGCATTGATACTTAGAATGATGGTGCATAGAAATAAACTGCATTAAATCTACTTCCATTTATGCCAAATCCAATGTCAAAATAGATGCACATGTCATACTGGGATCTGCTGTTTGAAATTACTCCACCAAACCACACTTAGACACTGGTGTAAAATGAAAAGCAAATATTTGCAGTAGAACAACCAGCCCTGAAATACCAGTGGTGTTAATGAACACCACTGTGGCTCTGGAGTTCAGCATTAGCATTCCCTGGGCTCTAATGAAAATGTTTTTACCTCTCTTAGAGTTCCCAGCTGTCTGGCATCTGCACCTTTGGAGATGCTGCTCTGACAGTGCTCATTTGTGTTGTTTTTTTTTTTGAAGGCTGTCCTTCTGGCCACAAGGGCTAAGAATTTCTCTGTTTTCATTAAACTTGGGCTTCTGGGTCATAATAAAATTGTGTAAAATTTACACCATTCCTGGTGGTGGATTGGATGGACCTCCCAGCAACGTGATCCAGTTGAAGATGTCCCTGCTTATTTGCAAGGGGGTTGGACTAGGTGGCCTTTAAAGGTCTCTGCCAATCCCAAATATTCTATGAATGCCTGCTGGCCAGAATATCCCAGTTTGTTCAACTGACCTGAGATACATAATGTTCAAAAAATGTTCAGTCATGCACTGCCATAGTATTTTCTTTCTGTGTCTCTGTTATGGTCTGTATGATAAAAGGAACAGAAAGGAAGGCATTCCTTAAGTCCAGCACAGAAGAGAGAGCAGCATTGTAAGCATGGAATTACAGCACCTGTGAGCTCAGGATTGATCCTTGAATTGGCTTAAAGTGATTATTTTGTCACTCCAGACTCAAAGGCTGTGTGTCTTTGTTGTTCTGCTGTGGTTTGGGGTTTTTTAAAATTTTAGAATGTCAGGTTTTCTCCTAAAAACATTTAAGGTCTCCTAAAAACATTTAAGGTCTCATGGACAGTTCCACAGGGCAGGAGTGCCCTGTGGTTTTTAGTGTTTCACTGTAATAAGCAAGTCAGTGAAATCTTTGTTAGGTGTTTTTGGATTTAACCCTCTTCTGACTTAGAGATGGCGTAACTGGGAGGTGTTTTAAAAACTTCTATTCCATTTTCAGTCTCATGAGAAGGGTGAGGCAGTACAGGTGTTACAATTCACTCGCTCATCAATCAAATGACTTCTGTGTTAGTTTCTGTATCTCTAAGTAGTGATTAGGAATAATGCAGCATTTTGTACAGTTCTTTTAAATGTAAATCTAAGAAGCATGAGGCTGACTTGGAGGTTCTTCAGTAAGAACATCGGCATGTCAGTAATTTAGAAATAGAACTAGACTAACAAAATATATTCCAAAATTCATAAAGTAAGCCAATACTGCCTTAAAACTGAAGGAAATGTGAGACTGTGTTCTTGTCTTGCAATTCAGTCTATTTTATTTTACCTGGGGCTAATCAGAAGCTAACTATGTCCTAATTACAATACACTGTAAATGTTTCATGGCTTAACAAGATTTAACAGATCAAATTTAAAACAGGTGATAGATCATAGTTAGACGACTTATTTAAAAGATCAAGTTTTACACCTTAGCTGAAAAAGCTTTACAAAATAAATTTATATGCATGAATTATTATCATAATAATATTAATTATAGTACTTTGTGTACTTCACTGTACACAGCAATCAAATGTATTTATTGGATTTATTTTCTATGAATCCAATTCCCACACTGTGTGAGCTCCAGGTTTTGGGAAGATAGTCACTGAATACATGTTTTTTTCTTTCTAAACAAAGTTTTTTTGTTTCCGTAGAGCGCTGCAAGTGCAAGCCAGTGAAAGCTACCCAGAAGACCTACCTACGTAACAACTACAACTATGGTGAGAGCAGCTGCACTGCCAGCTCCCAGCCCTTCTAAGGCTGCAGAAAGGGGCAACTTCTCATTTAAAAAGCCTAAAAACCTCAGTGTTACTGCTGGTAACCCAATATTGCTTATTGCAAGAGGAAGGTGTAGCCTGAAATGTTTCCAAATTAGAAGGATGGAGGGGATTAGCTTGATATGTTGGTACAAGGGTATCTTTGTTATTTCAGTTTTAGTGCAGGCGTTTGGGGTTTGTATACTTGTTGGGTGTGAACAGTGATGCAACAAAAATGGCATTGTGGGCTGCTGTGCCTGAGCTGCCTCTGTGATTTCCAGTACCCTCAGCTTTTGCAGAAGGGGAGGTTTGTAGTGGCTTTCATACCCACTAGCTCTCCATGAGATCTGACAGGTTTTCTTTTGGTGTATCAAAGCCAGCAATGAGCATCTTGCCAGCTGTGTTATGCTGTCAGTAACACCTGTAAAAGTGCACATGCCTTGCCCTTCAGGCATATCACAGCTCAGATTTTCCTTCATACTGTTAGTTTCAAGAAAATTAGGCCAATGAAGTCACTCAATATATATCACAGGGACTGCACGTTGGGCCCTTCCTTATTGCAAAAACCAGGCCTTTTTAAACATTAAGCCTTTATCAGTTACACAGTTTTAAATCATAACAAACATAATCCAACCAACCCCCATACACCACAATCTGAGCACATCATTGTTATACAACTTCTTTTTCTACCCCTAATTCAGCTCAGTCACTTTCCCACAGTCCTTTTCTGCTTAGCCAAAGTAGCAGGCTGAGCCATGATTTTACAAGGGTAAAAACGCCTTATTTTATAAAGCTTTATCAATATGCAGCACTTCCTTTTTTCCCATTGATCAGGTGAAGAGCCTTAGGTTCAGCCAGCTTTATTTAAATGGTAGAGATTGTATAACGTTTATTAGGATTGCGCATTTATAAAGCCAGAGTCAGACAATCTTCTTTTAAAAATAGTTTGCTGTTAAAAGCTAAAAAAATTACAACTGTATTCAAACACTTTTTTGGTCAATAGTCAGTTTGATGTTGTTTTGGTGGATTTGTTTATAAAAAAATTAGAGTGACTATTCTCTAGTCAGAAACTGCATATGGCAGAGTCATTGAGCATGCTCCTGTCCATTTTCTCAAGCTTTTGAAATTAAATAGGTTTCAAAAGGCATTTGAAATATCTCCAAACTAAAGCAATATTTTATTTTGAGATCTTAAAAGGTTTTGAGAAAGGGAGTCACTCAGGGTAAGTTGTGCATACTAGATGCACAGGTTGGTGTTTGTTGGCAACTGTATTTAATGTGCCTGCAATACATGCTGGTTAATGGCTGTTATGGGGAGGACATGTGCAAACCCATGATTTTCTTTCTTCTATGTTACCTTTTTCACACAGGAGACATGTGGAATTTGGGGCATCTCCTACTTATAGTGTGGAAAGGTACTCTTTGAATGATGTGGCATTCTCTAGAGCACGACCTCTGGGTTGGCTTTGCATTTGTATGTGGTATCAGTTCACTGGTCACCCTGAGAGAATGAAAAGCTTTGCTGCTGAAAGGCAACCTTTCCTCCTGTGCAACTTGAGGCAAAAAGAGAGGCCAAGAGAGGAAACAATTAGAGAGGTCATTGGGTCAAGATCAGGAGCATTTGAAGTTCAGAAAGAGCAGAGCAGATTAGTGCTGGGTCACTGGAGAGAATAGAAAAGGTAAGGGCCTGTCATCCAGCAGAAGTAGTGATATGAGAAGTTTTAATGCACATTCCCTTTTTGTGTAAGGTTCAGAGTGATAAAGTTTGCTCATCTGTAGTGCAGGTAGTCAGAGAGGGAACAGTCACAGCTCAAGGGAGAGAACACAAGAAATAAATCTGATATATTTACCATGGAAAGGGTGAAGAAGAAAGGAAGGAAGTCAGAGCCCAACTTAAACAGGACATAAATCCAACTGGTACGTAAGTCCTGCTCCTGACCATTATTAAGGGACACACTGAGCTACCTGGACCTCCTTGGTGGAAGGGAAGTAGTGAAGAGATGGAGGCAGAGACATTGCAGGAGTTCAGCTAAGCTTCTGATGAAGGACCATGCAAAAGACTAATACCAGAGGTCACCAAGAGCAGCTTGGGAGTGACCTGCATTATCTGCTGCTTCTAACAATGCTCTCTGTGGCTTTCCCCAGTCATCCGGGCTAAAGTGAAGGAGGTGAAGACTAAATGCCACGATGTCACTGCAGTAGTGGAAGTAAAGGAGATCCTGAAATCTTCCCTGGTGAACATCCCAAAGGACACTGTAAACCTCCACACGAATTCTGGCTGCCTGTGTCCACCTCTCAGTGCCAATGAGGAGTACATCATTATGGGCTACGAGGACGAGGAGCGCTCCAGGTAATTCCTCCTGTGCTGTCCTCGACTGTTCTCCTGTCATAAAACTGAAAGTCAGAGCCAAAAGGAAGGAAAACTTGGTGTGGGTGTCTGTAGGTGTCCTTCATGGTATTCAGGGAGGGCAAGGCTCTCTGCAGGCACAGAGATGTTAGTCTTGTATGTGTTGGGTTGTATAGGCCCTTGATGGAGTTGCCTCTGTTGTGTAGGTTACTCTTGGTGGAAGGCTCCATAGCTGAGAAGTGGAAGGAACGTCTTGGTAAAAAAATAAAGGTAAGAAAATACCTCCCCAGAAGTCAAATGTTGTGGGTGCCATAAAACATCTACTTGTCTTTTCAAAATAAGGGAAGAAAATCCATGTGCTGCCTCCAATTAATTAATATCATGTATCAAAAACTAAATTGGTGTGTTATTTGCTTTATTATTTGGAACTGCATGCTGAGTAAATTAAAGGGATACATTGAATTACCCCAAAGTATCCCATTGTAGCAGCAGTCAAAAGCTCTGTCTCAAAAAAGCAAATAGCAGGGGACTTTTAACTCTTTGGGCAAGCTGTGTGTTCCACAACACATGCCTGCTTAGCTGGGGCTGTGATATGAATTAAAAAAAGCCAAACAGACCAGGGGCCTTTACAAATGTTTTTCAGACTGAGTCATGGGCAGGTACATGTTCCACTAGCCCAGGCTGCACCAAGCCCTGTTCAACCTGGCCTTGGACACTGCCAGGGATGGGGCAGCCCCCGCTTCTCTGGGCAACCTGTGCCAGGGCCTGCCCACCCTCACAGCCAAGAATTTCTTCCCTATATTTTATATAATCTAATCTGATCTGATCTAATTTCTGTTACTTTAAAGCCATTACCCCTTGTCCTGTCATTACATGCTCTTGTAAAAAGTCCTTCCCCATCTCTCTTGTTGCCCTTTTAGGTATTGGAAGGTCCTCTAAGATCTCCCTGAACCCTTCTCCAGGCTGAGCAGCCCCAACTCTCTATATGAAAATATATTCTGGTTTTTTCTTACTTAAATGTTTTCTAATGCCTTCCAGGTTCTGGAAGGATTTCCTTTTTATTTTCCAATGCACTGCAAAGCATCAGTGGTTTTGACATTGTTATGAGTGTCACTTGACACAGAATATTCTTATTTTGACACAATTTCTCAGCCATTCATTTGCCATAGTGGTTTTGCCTGTGCAAACCAGTCTTCTCTTCCACTCAGCACTTTCTTCATCAGTGTGAGGGTCACTGGCAGGAAAATACTGTTGTGTTTATAAAAGCAGGATTTTCTGTGCACATTTCTCACATCAATGGAGATTACAGGAGTGAAAGATACAGGGATCTTATTTCAAGTTGTTTGATTTGGCAGAACCCTGGGAAATCCAGTGCCACAGACAAAATACCATTTTGCTGCCATGGGCTGACTTCTGCTCAGTTTCAGCTCTTGGGTGATAACATCATCATTTGTTGGAATTTTTTTTGGGAACACACTTTCTTACTTCCTTCCTTATTGTCTGTAACCTGCTGCCTCTGCCCTCACACCTGGCCTGGGGGTGTTGAGAACCCTGCCACATCACCACTTCTCATCATCATCTTCCTTTCCAAGAGCATCAACAGTTGTACAAACTATATTTAGTATGTTGTTTGGTTTTTTTTACTGTGATTCCTATTGCTTGCAAAAATAAAAACAAATAATAATTTTTTTGAATTAACAAAAACCCCTTAACTTTTTTTTCCTCCCGCTTCCCTCAAAAACCACATGAGTGGCCTCATTTAAGTTTTATTATTTGGAAGGTGAGTCCCCCTTGTGCTGAAACCTTGGATCAGACCCCTCATTCACAGAGGCTGCAGGGAAGCCAGGAAACAGTTTCCCTGTTTAAATGGGAACTTCTAAATGTTTAACGTTTAAATGGGGACTTTTCTCAACAAGCTCTCATTGCACCCTAAGCCCAGCACAGGGTGACATGGTGGAAACAGCAATAGCAGCTTTTGCTGCTGTTTGTGAACACATTTTCTGTGTGAAGCATGTGAACAGGTGGATCTGTAGCCTCTCTGGTAATTTCTGTAGTGTCACTATAGGACATGAAATAAAACGATGCCAACACTAGAATCTCCAAGGTAAAAAGAAGGGCAGTTTAATTTCTGACTCCAACATTTATAGATTTCCAAAAGTGACAGTGGATTGGAGGATGACACTGCCACCTCTTCAGTGACACTGGACAAACCAACAGTCCATCAAATTTCTCCTCCTCCAGAAAAGAATGTAAAACAATAAGTTATTTCCAGAAAAGCATGTCAGAAAGTTCATTGCAAGAATGTAAACATCAGAAGGTTTAGAAGAACAGGGCAACACTGTAACCTCTCTGGTCATTCCTGTAACCTCTCTGGAAATTCCTGTAAACTCTGGTAATTTCTGTAGCCTCATTGGTAATTCCTGTAAACTCTCTGTTAATTCCTGTGAACTCTCTGTTAATTCCTGTAAGCTCTCTGGTAATTCCTGTGAGCTCTCTGGTTATTCCTGTGAGTTCTCTGGTAATTCCTGTGAGTTCTCTGGTAATCCTAGTAACTCTCTGTTAATTTCTGTAAATTCTCTGTTAATTTCTTTAAACTCTCTGTTAATTTCTGTGACTCTCTGGTAATTCCTTTGACCTCTCTGGTAATTTCTGTTACTCTCAGGTAATCCCTGCAACTCTCAGGTAATTCCTGCAATCTCTCTGGTAATCCCTGTGACTCTCAGGTAATTTCTGTAACACTCTGTTAATTCCTGTGAGCTCTCTGGTAATTCTTGTGACTCTCTGTTCATTTCTGTAAACTCTCTGGTAATTCCTGTAACTCGCTGGTAATTTCTCTAGCCTCTCAGGCAATCCCTGTGCAATCTCTCAGGTAATCCCTGTGACTGTCAGGTAATTTCTGCAATCTCTCAGGTAATCCCTGTGCCTCTCAGGTAGTTGATGTGTCTCTCTGGTTATTTCTGCAATCCCTGTGCTAACCGCGGCGCGTTTCCCCGCAGCGCTGGGATCAGAAGCTGCGGCAGGCGGGGAGGGCGCGGGCCGAGCCCGGCCCCAGCGCGGCGGCCCCGAAGCCCGGCGGTGCCCGGCAGGCTCGCAGCTGGGCGTGCCCCCCGCCGAGGGATGCTGACATGCACGGGACTGTCTGCCGAGGCTTCCTGTTGGAGCAGCAAAGGAGAAATTGCACTATTGCACGTTATATTCTATTGTTTACTACAAAGTCATGGTTTAGCTTTTATTAGGTTTTATTCTCCCTCTTTGTTCTCCACCTTTTTCTTTTTGGATATGTGCAAGTTCTGGAAATGTATGTTTTTTGGTTTTTTTTTCTGTTGCTAAGAACTGTAGAAAACTGCCCTTATGAGATGAAGAAAGACCTTTTTATCTCCTGAATCTTCTTTGGGAGAAAATTCTGATG
>NW_005054606.1:311896-343592 GCF_000277835.1 Geospiza fortis | reverse complement strand
ATCTGGCAAAGACCATTGCTTAAAGTCATGGCTCACACTGGCTTTCCTTCTTCACTCTTTCTTGGTCACTGAAACTTGCTCTCTTTTGGGTAGGTTGTTATCTGCATTTAAATGTATAATTTTTTTTATTCTGAAATATAATTCTGAATTACACAAATTTTCTTTTTTGCTAAGAGAACTGTTTGAATCAGTACAGCTTTATTAAGTTTTCTTACAGATAAACCACTTGCATAAGGCAGACTCTAAATATTTCCCTGTGCATGTACACAGGGAACCTGGGTTTTCCAGTGCTTTGGACCTTAAAGGAAATACTATCTAGTTCTGTAACCATAATTTATAACTAAATTTATGTTTCTTCTCTTATAAGGGCAGTTTTTTCCCCTTTTCTCAGCTGAGTTATAGGAGTAGACAGACTCACCAGGCCTGCTTCTCAGTACAGGTCTGCAGTTTAGCCTCTTTGATTTTGTGGTGTTATTCTTAAATCCGTGCCTACATAAACAAGTGTTCAATGCTCAGTAACATACGTCCAATAAAAGAATTGTAGTTGCCAACCACAGACCTTACCTGACTTCTGAACCAACATCATATTGCTAATACTACCCTTGAAAATACAAAAACCAAAAAAACCTTTAGTTTTTGTGCTTGATAGATTTCTTTGCAGATGCTGCCAACATATTGGAAATTATCTTTGTTTTTCTACTCTCCCATGCTTAAAAGAAATCAAAATGGGGTACATCAAAGAACAATCCTCTTTGGCATAGTCTGCAGAGGGGAGAGCAAGCTCTACTTATAAAGAGCAAATGACTGTTGTGTTCTAGCTGTCAGTACTGTCTTTAGTACACTAGGGCTACCTTTCATAAGAAAATAGTGTTGAGTTGTTGGGTGGTTTGAAAATATGATGATGATAAATAAGACAGAAGTATCTGGGAATATTATAATAATGCTGTTTTATTTCAGTCAATAACCAGCTGTCTTGGGACAGGTTTTCTATTGGGCTAGATACCAAGAAAGTTGAAAAAGAACAACATCCTGCAACACTCAAATTTTTATTTATAATTAAAAATAAAGGGATAATTTAGGGGAAATATTGGTTCTGAAAGCTGGCAGAAGGATATTAATCCTCTAGATATTAAATCCTCGGTATTTTCTCAGAATTACACAGACCACAGAATTATTTAAGTCGGAAAAGACCTCCAGGATCATCAAGTGCAAGCTTTGATTGATCTCCACCATGTGAACTAGACCAGAGCACTAAGTGCCATGGCCATTCTTTTCTTGAGGACCTCCAGGGATGGTGACTTTAACAAGCATTTCTACTGAGTAGGTAAATAACAGAACCATTTATTAAGTTGTGAATAGCCTGTTAAATAATATTAAAACCCTCATTATTTACCCCACTGAAGTCCTGTAGATGAGTGCTGGAATCCCAGGGTCAGCAGTCACCACTCATCACGTGATGTTCTGCTATGAAAAGAGCTGTGAAATCATAAAACCCTGGTCAAGATGTAGAAAATCCCCAGACAGCTGGAAGTTTTACCCTTTGCTAGCCACCACTTCTGAAGGTGGCCTGTCCCATGCCATTTCTCTGTGATTAACAGCCACCTTTATTTAATCCACTTGCAACTCAGTACTGACATTAGTTGCATTAAAAATTGCCAGAGCAGAGCACAGTGCTGCACTTTAGAGCCTCAGTAAGAGAAAAAGGAGCAGCATTTGTAACTGTCATACACGTCATGATGTTACAGTGAAAATATTTCCCTAACTAGAAGCCACCAGATTGGTATTTTTCCAGAGGAATAAGCATTTTTCATTAGCACATGAAAAATGAGGGTGGCACGATGGGCTCCTTGGAAGAGGCAAGAGGTATTTTTCACAATCCTTTAATTAACTGAGGAGTCTTTTACAAACTCTGGCACTGCTCTTACCCCATCACAGTGATTTCAGTGACTGAACCTCTGCAGCACCACCCAGACTCACTTGTGCTGAGTGTACAAATCCAGGGACTAATGAGATACAGGTGGCACAATATCAATATTTTATAATATTGATGTTTCAATATCAATTATTTCAATAGCTTTGGGCAGTATCTCTCACACGTGTTTTGGTGGCCTGGAGCACACTGAAATGCTCTGTTGCTCTAAAGCTGCACTTACTGCTTTACCACATCTTTGAGGGTTTTGTGACAAGCTAGACTACTCCACTGGTGTTTTAAAGTGACTTTATTTTAATTATAGTCTTACTAATTTGACATAGGTGTACATTATTTCTTCCCCAGAAAATCCTTTTGTGCCCTTTTTGTGCCCATTTTTGATGTGATCCTACATTAAACTGTCAAAAATGCACTATATAGCACATTCTTCTGTAGAAGCACACAGCCCTCAGCACAGGGTTTTCAGAGACATCCACTTGGGATGTGACTTTGCTTCAATTTGTAATGGTTTTTGTTCCTCCAGTTGTATTAACTTACATAAACACAAAGTCAGGTATGTTCTAAAGGTTTGGTTTGTGCAAAGTCACATTGCTCAGCTGCAAAGGAAGTGGAGTGTGGACTGCAATGTTTGCCTGATGGAGGAGCCCCCAGGAACCATCACACAGGTACAGCAAGGGAGGGGAAAAAACCCCAAAGCAGACAGATTTCAGAACTTTGCAGTTTCTGCAGGGCTGCATGCCAGGCTGAGCTGTGGGTCCAGCTCTGGCTCTGCTCCCAGTGCCCTCCAAGTGGCCACTTCACCCCAGTGTGGTGAGCTGCTCCAGGCTCTCCTCCCTCCAAATTCCCAGTTTCCTCCTGCATCTTGTGCCCAGGCTCTCCTCCATCCTAACCCCTGGGGGTTCCTCCCTCCTGCTTCCAGCCCTCTGACGTGTGGGGAGAGTGGGAAGAACTCTTCTCCACAACACCTGGGCACAGCACAAGGTGACAGAGCCCTGAAGGCAGCCCCACAGCAGGCACACATCAGCTTCTGCTGCCATCCCACCCACCTGCTGCATCCAAGGCACTGCAGGAGCTGCTGTGGAGCTGTAGGACTGTCAAAGAGGATGCTGAGTTAGAAGAATAAAAATTACTTAAGCAGCAACATAGCTGTTCCCATTTGGAAACATCACTGTGATGCATTTTGGAGATTGTAGCTTGGTGCTTCCGTTCTCATCCACACCACTGCCTGGTTCCTGTGTTTTCCAGACATGCTACAGCTCTGCCTGTGGTGGTCACAGTAAGTACAGCAAGGTGAGCACCATCACTGAATCAGCACATCCTATGAAGCATATTGCCAATCCTATATAATTATTGGGCTTTGGATTTTTTTTATTTTGTTTGTTTAAGTACTCAGTGAATATCAGTTAATGTGAGAAGGAAAATCTGCTGCACAAAAAGCCAAGAAAACCAAATTTCTGAGTTAATCATGTTTACTGCTGTCCTCCTGTCCTGACTCTCAAAGCCTTTGGAAGAAGGCAAGGTTTGTTATTTTACATCCTGCCTAATTAGGTCTCTTTGAGATTCCCTGTGTCAGGAAAATTAATCCATCATGTCAGAGGTTTATGTCCAAAAAGGAGACAGAGGAGTCCTGTAAGGACAAAGGGAGAGGCCATGGGGTATTTCCCATGGGGTCTCTTGAATTGCTGGAGGATGCAGCCTCCTTCTTATCCCAATTTCCTGGCCACGTTTCCCTCTCTCTTTCCCCATTGGCTGAGGTACTTGAGAAGTGCAGACTTCCCAAATCACCTAATGCAGACCTGCCTTTTCTTTCTATCTCTGTTCTTTTTCTTCAAGTCCGGGAATTTAGCACAGCCTTGAGTGACAGTCCATGTCAATTAGTGGAATTCCTCTGGAATTTATAGTCCCTCCCATTGCTTCTTTCACCTATCAGTGTCTGCCTTTATCTACCAGCAGGCCCATAGTTTGTTTGTAAAGACAAACATCCCTCTCATTCCTTCCACCTGACCATCCCATGCAATTTAGAACCAGAGACTGTGGTGTGGAAATGTGGTGCTTTTTAAATCTTCCCTAATTTGGGTGGAGCTTCGCCTTATAGTCCCAAATCCTGCACTCAGACTGGTTCAGTGTATGCTAACAGGCAGTGTTTTATTCAGTTAATTTCTAAAAGTCCTGCTTCCCATCCAGCACCTACTTCATTCCTCTCTTAGAGTAAGATACTCCTACTTCATCATTCAATCCCCATAGCCAAAGTCAGAGAAAAAGTAATGCTGTGTGAGGGTGAAGCAAAGGCAAGGTGTGCAGTCTGGGAGCAAACCCACCTCTGTCAGTGCAGAGAGAGCAGCAGCTGACCTGAAGTGCCACCAGGGACAAGAAGCAGCTGTTTCTCTCATATCCTGTGCTGCTCAGTGCAATGCTGGTAAGTGATTCTGCAGTCTGTGCAGGGCTCTGCCCTCCCTGCAGCCCAGCTCTGTCACTTGTTTCAGGAAAAAAATACCTTGAATTGCTTTAGAGCCCTGGCTGCACTGAGGCTTCTGTTGTGATGGTGTGTCCCTTTTAAATGGATTTCCATGTGCTGGAAGGAAGACTGATTTCACTCTGTTTCCCAAAATCTTATTGAACACTACAGAGACAGTATATAGCTTTTAATCTTGCCTTTTCACCTGCAGTGAAACTATTTGAGGGTCATGGTCAGTCCGTTACTTTTGTAAAAAATTTGTAGCTGTGAAAAAAGTGCTCTGAAGTCATTCAGAGTATTTCCTTATTTCATTTCAGAACTGGTTTGTTTGGAGGCAGCACTATAGAAAGAGGGCAAACAGAAGAGCATGTGACAGGCAGCCTGTTACTGGTGTACAATGTGGTTATTTTACTGGGTGATGCACATAATGCACATACCTACACATGCACATGTGACCAAGTATCATGGGATGTATAGAAGGGTTGATTAAAACCATGCCTTTCCCATATCTGGGTTAGATTAGTCCAGAGAGAAATAATGCAGCTTAAAATCTCTGTGAATAATTAGCCTGACAAGTTGCTTCTCTGGTGCAGCTCAGCAGATGAGGAGGCAGGAGGAATAAACACCAAAGTTGCTTATTCACCAGAAACGTCCTTAATTTCTGGCAGGAGGGTCACTCATGGCTTTAATAAATCTGCTCTGGACATGTTAGCAGTGGCATGAAAATAACAGAGCTTGATTTCAGCCTGGGAATTATCATTTTGGAGTATATTTCCTGCCACTGAAGCCAATAATTATCAGAGTCTGTTGGGTGAGGACAACTTGCACAGTTGAAGAACACAGAGAAAAGAGCACAGTTCAGTCCATCAGGATTACAGGACTCAACTGGAATCAGGGTTTTCTTTTTTTGTGATAGTCCAGCTGCCCTTTCCTTAGGGTAAACAGCAGAGCCTGATGCATTCCTGAATGGTTGCTGTGCCACAGCACTGGGGAGGGAGACACCAAACCACAGCATGGCCAGAAAGCCGGTTCAGTGTCTCTGACAGCACCACTAGCAGAGAGGTCAGCTGCAAAAGTGCTTGGGCTTGACCCTCTTTGTCAAAATGTTCTTGTTTTCTGTGTTTTGTGGGAAGAGAGGGGGAAAGCATAGCTTTTTTCCTTGTAGGGTTGTTTGGTGAGATGTATCTGGCTGCCCCTCTGACATGCCACACTGGGGATTGCAGTTCCCCATCCTGAGCACTGGGTTATTTAGTGCCTGGTTCTTCCCTTGTTTTTCCTCTGGAAAGCTTCTGCCTGTGTTCCAAACCTGGAGCTGCCTCACCCAAGGCTTCTGGACATTGGCTACTCCTCAATTTTTCAGGAGAAATGTGTGTAGATGCAGAATTAGCTGAAGCCACCTTAGGAGCAAGCAGCAGCTGTTTTGGTGGGCAGCTTCTCTCTGGTTACGAAGCAGGGCAGATGAGGACAGGAAATCCTGATGCTGAACTACTCCCTCAGTAATTTTTTTTACAAGTGAGCCTAAGTTATGCTGTGAAACCCATGGCAAAGGCTCCACATGAGCCCTGACTGAGCCCACTGCTGCAGTCCAGGTTGGGGATGGCAAACCAGGTCACTGCTTCCTTCACAGAGCAGCTGAAATGCCTACACAGAGCCCAGATAAGCCTTGTCATGCAGGAGAGATTACAGGCTCTGAATTAAACCTCCTCTGACCTGTAGGGTGCTCTGGGCCAGCCAAAATGCCCCTGACCTACCTCAGGGCTTGGGAGGTTTGACAAGGGAGATGAGGGAGGGATAGAAAAGGAGTTTCAGGATGAGAACAGCAGAAGGAAATTCCTTGTGACCTTGCTCTTGTGTCCCTTTGCCAGGCAGTGCACTGTGAAAATGCTGAAAAAAAATATATATCTGAAAATACAGATATGTTATTGTATGACTAAAGGCAGCATCAGACAGCCATAGGTGAATAGGGGATAGAATGCATGTGTCATCAGCAGATCTAATATTAGGACTGGCTGAATTTTGAGTGCTGAACACTGCAAATCTGACCTTCCCATGCAGTTATCTAGAGTTTGAAATAGGTCAGAAGATTTTGATCACTTCATCCTGTATCATCCATTTGGAAAAGTGATTGGCTTTGTCCTCCACATGGACCTGTTTCTGTCCCAGGTGATGTGGCTCCTTCTGGCCCTCTCTTTGCACTACTGAGGTAGGAAAACCTGCACCACCTTTTTTTTTTTGGTCCCAGACTGAGTATCTGAAAGTGTACATTGGTCACCAGGTTTTACATGCAAAATTCCAGCTTTTCCCAGCATTTCCCTCTGGGAGATTGTTTGTCTGAGTGGCAGGATAACCAGTCTCCATTGCCCCAGGGACTTCACCAAGAGTCTCATAGTCTCTCTGCTGCCCTTTGCCAGCTTTTCCTGCTGCCCCTGGCCTCATGGAACATTTACCACTTGCACTCTCACTCTGACATTTCCTGAGGGCTTTCTTTCTGATACAGGTACCCCTCCTGTTCAAAGCTGGGTCCTGCTTTGCTTTTTGCCTTGTTTCCTTGTGGCTTTCTGCTCCCCTGCACCCTGTGTGTTTCCTGGCTGCTTATCTCCTTTTCTTCCTCTCATTGTTTCCCACTCCTGCAGCTCGAGCCAAGCCTCCTGCCACTGCCTGATGACCACCAGGGACTTTTGCTTCCTCCCATTGCCTCACATCCCCTTCCAAGGGGGTCTGTCAAGATCAGTTACAGGGAAATTTAGCCTATCTAAGTTGGAGAACTTGAACTGAAATGCCCAAAAGTTCTTGGTATGTTGTTGATTTAATGTAAAATTTCTCACACCATCCCAGAGTGCCAAGAAATTAAAATTGCTGGAGCTGCTGAGACAAAGCTCTGGCTTTTCCTTGCCTGTGTGGGTGGATGAAGTATTCCTCCCTAGCTTTGCCCCTGGAATTGGCTGTGTCTGAAATCAGAGCTGAACAAAACAACTCCAACAGCTGATATTTAATACTTCAGGCTGTGTAACTGTGCATTTCCTAAATGTCTTGGTGCAGAATGAAGGATTGGAAATGGAAAGCTGAGTCTTATTAGAAGTAAGGGGCAGCCTTAAATCCCTTGGTTTGAGGAACTCTTTGTCTGACACCTAAATACTAAATACCAGGTAACCCATTCTGGACAGCTTCTTGTGCAGCACAAAACATGGCACAGGGTGTTCTTAACACACTACTTGAGGAAAATTAGGGAAAATAAAAAGTTAGTGTTTTCCAGCTGCATTCCAGTCCATGATTTTAGCATATTTTTTCCTGTGAGAGGCTGAAAAGCAGTGGGAGTCTGGAGGGGAAGAAGAGGCCTGAAAAGAGTGCAGGTTGAAAAGGGATGGGAGGCCAAAGAAGTGTGGAAGACTGGAGGGGAAAAAGTGGAGGCTGGAACTTGGGGAGAGGTTAAAGTACTGTGGGACTAAAGAAATCTTTTTGTGAAATGGAGTCTGAGAGTCTGTTGAAAGAGTGGAGGAATAAGGAGAAAGCATTAAATAGATTGGAGGCTTAATATAAAGCCCTAAAGGGGCTTTAATATGAGGCCCTAAAGGAATAGAGGAACAAAAAGAGTGGGAGACTGAAAAAGAACAGAAGGGTCAGTGTAGAAGGTAGAGGAGAAAAACTGTGGAAATGGAGTAAACAAGGAAGGCTGGAAAAAAAAGTGGAGGCTAAAAATGAGAAGGAGGCCATAAAGGAAGCGAGGTAACAAAGACAACTGGAGAGAAAAAAAAAGTGGAAGCTGCAGAAGAGTAAAACACACATCAAAAAAAGGGTCAGTGAGAAGAAAAAATGAGTCAAGAAAAAACAGAGGCTGGAAAAGGGTAAAGGGCCAAGAAAGGGTGGAAGAGAGGAAGAAATGCAGAAGCTGAGGGGACAGGAGGACACAATAATGCAGGAAGCAACAAAACCCCAAAGTATAGACCAAAAATGTGGAAGGTGAAAAGCCAAAGGAGAGTTTGGGGAGAGGGAGGAGAGAGGGGCAAAAAGAGATGGGAGGCCAAGAAAGGGGAGACTGGAGATGGAGGGCAGAAAAAGGTAAAGGCTGGAATGGGGAGGAAGGCTGAATAAAGGGTAGAGGCCAGAAAAAAAGTGGAGTCTGTGAAGTGAGGGGAGGTTAAATTGAAGTGGGAGGGTGAAAAGGGGTAGAAGTCTGGAAAGGGATGCTAAGTTGGAGTGAAACTTTAGGAGATAAAAAAGTGGGAGCTGATATGTGGTGGAAAGTCAAAGAGGGTGAGAGGTCTGAGGAAATGTTTAGGCCAGGAAACAGTGGAGGTCAAATTTTGTGGGAGATGGAAAAGTTGTGGGTGACTAAAGCATAAGTGCAGGCCAGGAAAATGTGGAGGCTAAAATGAATGGAGGCTAAAATGGTGTGAGAGTCCAAAAAGAGGTGGGAGGCTGGAAAGCAAGGAGTAGCTAGAAAAAAATGGAGCCCTAAAAGTGATGGGAGGCCAAATTAGAGCAAGAGAGTGAAATGGTTGAAATGTGGAGAGGAAGGAAAGGAAAGGGGATGGGAGAGGCAAAAATGATGTGGAAGTTTTAGAAGGGATGGGAGGCTGGAAAACAAGATGTGGCCAAAAATGTGAAGGCTTAAAAGTGGTGGGAGGCTGGAGGGAAGTAGAGGCCAGGAGGTAGGGGAGGCTGAAAGGAGGGCAGAGGGCACAGAAAGGGGCAAGGTGAGGATGAGGAAGGGCAGGGCCAAGGCAAGGTAATGGAGAGCAAGGCAATGGAAGTCAGGCATGAGGAAGGCAAGGCAGAATTTAAATTATGCTCAAAGTATTCTAACCTCACCCCTTCCTCTGAAGTGTAAATGGGTGATGAGAGAGCATTCTATTGGAATACCAGTAAATGGGATGCCTTTTCTGGGTGAATATTACAAACTGAACTGGTGTTCTCCCAGATGGCCTGAAATAGGTATTTCAGACAGTGGCTTCCCAGGTGTCAATTTAGGAACCTCTATGTTCAGTGCCATTTATTAACAGTTTTCTTTTTAAGGGGAAAAGTTTGCTTTTTCAGCTTGAATGTATTAAAAATACCAAGACAACAGTTTGCTAAAGCATTAATGTTATATTTTCCTTATAGATTGGATTTAATGAGGTATGCTGGCTTGTGCCAACATTGTGCTGTTAACCTGTGACTCCTAACACCTTCCATAAAATCCAGGTAATTCAGTCATTCACTCTGAAGAGTTTCATTTAGCCATGCCATGCACAGGGATTTGTACCTGTGCAAATTCACAGCAAATTGCTGTGAATGCTGAGGATTATTCAGTGTGAGAAATGTTTTCCATGCCTCTGCAGTGATAACAGAGCCATTGAAATAGTAATTTTCTATATTTTCAGGCTGTCTTAACAATTACAAGCAAACTATTTTAAAAGCACTGCTCTGCCTGTGGGTTTGGATGGCTGGTGCTCTGCATTTCAAGCCCATAAGACAGAGGGGTGTGGAAAATTCCTACTCTGGGTTTGCACTCTGGACCTCCAGTCCTGTGCCCTACTGCCTGCAGCATTCCTGGAGAAGGTGAGCTCTGGTGGCCTCACTGAGGGTATTTCCCTGTGTAGCACTGTGCAATGATGAGCAGCAAGAGTTGGGTTGAGACCAGGATCCTGCAAACTCTTTACATCAGCTCCCAGGCCGTAAAAATTCTCTCAAACCCAGATATTAAAAACTGGAATCTTCCTGAAGCATGGGCTTTCTTTAGGTTATCTGTCTACTTTTTTTTTTTAGCATGTCAGCAGTTGTTTCTCATCCATTTTCACACTGAGAGACAAAGAATGTGCCTGTCCATAATTATTAAAAAACAATATCAACTTCTAGCTGTAATTGCCTCCAAAGTATCATGGCTAGTTCAAGATATGCCCAAAGGTGAAGGCAGGACTACATCTGCTGGGGGCAGTGAGACATGAAATTCCATTTCTGGCCCTCCTAGTAGTCAGGGGAAGAAAAGGAGAAATTAGAGGAGTTTGGTAAAATGAAATGATATGGCATAACTGGGCTTTACCTGCTGCAATAACACAAAAAACTATTGTCTTACCTTGGAATGGACTATGCTGATTTAGTTTCTGTTTTTCTGCTTTTTTATGGTGTGTTTGGGCCATATACTTTAAGCGGGAGGTCTGCAGGAATGAGTGTCCTCTGCTGGAGGAATTACATTTTATCAACCTTGCAAATGGAATTCTTGAAAGTTACCCAGAAGTAAGTGCCAGCTCTAGTCTCATAAAAAAGAAGCAGCAGTTTTGGCTAACAGCTGTGTGGTGCCTTGATTTTTCTTTTAAAAAATGATTTAGTTCTGTGATTCTCACTCCTAGTGAGAGCTGTACTCAGAGCCAAAGGATCTGTGTGTGAGCACCAGAGCTGGGCCACCTTAACAGGGTCAGCTGAAGGTTTTGCTCTAAATTCATGCTGCTGCTTACTTTTGTGACTGAATTACTGAATATGCTGAATTTGCATTTGAAAAAAAATAGTTCTTGTACCTTTTCCAGGCCAAATCTCTGCTTAGGGCAGGTGTCTTCAGGTTAGTAATGCAAGCAGATACTCTGCATGAAGCAGGAGGTGTTCCCTAGAGAATACAGATCTCTCTGATTCCCCTCAGCTCCAGAGCACTGAAGGGCAACCTTCTTCTGGCTTTTCACACAAGGTTCTCTATGTGCCCTTCTCTGAGTGCAAATACTGTTTTTTCAGCAAATGCCACATGAAATTGTAAAGTGTACCCTTAGGAACTTTCAAACCCAGCTCTGCATTAACACATACCAACAAAAATCACAGCGCAGTCCTGGTTTTAACTTCGCAGGGATCCCTGGGGAGTTTTGGCTGTTACTGCAACAGTGGATCTTTGTTTCCAGATGTTTTTTTGGGTGGGAATCTTAGGAACAGTATAAAATCCTAATAGGAATGTGTTGATGGTAGAGAGTTGTGCTGGAGGTTTTCATGTAGGAGTTTGCTTTTAGTAGATTGCTGGTTGTGTGTGTCTTATTGTAAGAGGAACAATGAGTTTTAAGCTGCAGGATGCAAAAAAGAGATGTTAATTTAGCATGAATTGATAAAAATTGGATGCTTCGTAAAGTGCAGAATGAGGGACAAAGTTGAAGTTGTCCGTGCAGTGAAACTGGTACAAAAAATTAGTGCAATGTGGTCAAAGGAAGACTATGTCTTCCTGGTGTGTTTCCAGTATGTCAGATAAGCTTGAACTTCAAAAAATTCAAGACTATTTGAAATAATTTTAGAAAAACTTGGTCTTTGGCCATAGCTTCTCTTAATAACAAATTCTTTTCTCCCTCCAGAGAAAACTTGAGTGAAAGTGGATACACAGGGATGATAGGTAGCATTGAAACTGGCAAATTAATATGAGGTTTTATTTTGGGACCTGATGGGCATTAAATTCTCCAGCATGTTTGGCATTGCACTACCACAACTCATACCAACACTGTGCTCCAGAGGATGCAGTTTAAGATGCTTTAAGGCCCACATCACTTGGGTGAGTTTCAGACCAGGGTCTTAAGGAACTAAATAAATGCCAGGAGCTCTTATTATAATCATAGCTTGGTTAATAACTGCTCTCTTTAATTTTGAAGTAGTACATGCTAGTGATGTGATAAACACAGTGGTAGGACTGTGATAAAATGTTGGAAAAAAGTAAAGTGGGTAAGGAGCCAAGCAAAAATGGATGATAACGAGTATCTTTGGTTAAAAAAACTTGAAGATCACACTAATGCCTGTAAAAGCTAAGAAAAGTCTTTAGGCAGTCTGTAAACTCTTTAAAATTCAGAGCTGAGTAGAAAATGATGGTATGAGGTAGTTAAGAATGCCATGGGTAATATGGGTCTCTGTGGTTTCACAGGCCTTGGTGCCTAGAGCTGGGAATCAAATTTTATCTGTTTAATGCAATAACATCCATTATTTAAGGAAAAAGAGGGGATTACACAAGGTCTCCAGTTTTATCAAAGCCACCTTGTTAACTCTTCTCAGGATACCAAATATTTGTGCTACAGAGTGTGAACTACAAGCTAAGTTTCATATGAGCCAAGTAAAATGATGTTTTATAATATCCTCTTAGTGTATATTCCTCTATTTTCTTGATTACAGTTGTCACTTGTTGATTTTCATTATATTCTTGGAATAGTGGGGTTGAGTTTTCCAGGATGTCTTTTGCAGTAGAAGTTTTTTTAATGCTGTGGCCCATTTGTGTTCTGTGAGGTTTTTCTGTGTGTTTCTGTTTGTTTGGTTGGTTTTGTTTTAAATAAAGTTGGTCATAGTGGGAATATTATGACTCTTAGATATATAGAAAGGACAAGGGTTTCTCATTTCTTAATACCCAGAAACATCCATGGATTTCTCCTTCTCAAAATTTGTCAACAGGATACATAAAAGAAATGCAACTTTTGAACAAATTGAGTAATATATTGGTTAAAAATGCATTTAAGCTGTTAATTCCATGTTGTATTATCTTCAGTGGGGAAATTAGCATATAAAGCAGAAATGCCTCACATTTTCCAAGGTCTTATGAGATGCTGTTTATCTTGTTTCTTTTAGTTATATTTTGAAAGATTACCTGGGCCTTGATGTAACTTGTGTGGGGGCTCTCCCTGGCTCAAAGTGGTTCAGAAGACAAGTTGGTCTTTGTGGTTACAGCATGAGAGAGCACTTGTTAAGAAAACACATCTACTTTTGGGCACAGACATTAAAAATATGCCATCTGTACATTCCCAAATAACATTATTAAAAGATCTGCCCTTAGATAGGAGGGAAGGCTGTGTGTGATGCTACAAATGAAGGGCTTACTTTGGGAAGCAGTTTTTCAGGGAGAATGCCTACCTCTGTGTTTCCTTTTCCACATCTGAATGGCTGCCTGCTCCTGCATGTGGGATTCATTCTCCAGAGGAGATCTCAGAGCTGCATTATTGGAGTAACTCAATGGGAGTACAGCCAGGTCATCCTGCTTGAGCCATCCAGATGATTTTATTTCATCAGGCCTCAGACCTCTGCCTTGTGACATGTGGGCTTGAAAGAGGTGGGAAGGGAGGAAAAAAAACCCATGTTGAGTGCTCCTCACCCTGATGGCCCTGCTAGGAGCCCATTCCCAGGGGGTTCTCCCTGCTTTGCTCTTTATAATGGTAAAAAAAAGTTGCAAAAGGGATTTGTTCCAAAATTGAAAGGGGGAATTTTTGTAGTCTTGAAGAAATTTATTGGCTACCAGAAGTGTTTCCTACCAAGCTCTAGAATTGCTGATATATTATTGATGGGGACAGAGCAAACCACAAAATATTCTTTCTGAAAGGAATTACGAGCTCAGGAGAGTTGATCAGTGTTTCAGAGCGAAAGTTCTTTTTAACTTGAAGTTAATTTTTAATTTATTGTTGTTGTTGTTGTCATTAAGTTAGTATAAGAAATAGATTAACTTTTAAAATTTCACTTTCTTGGTTTGATCACAAAAGCAGGAGTTGACTGGAAGCCAAGGACTTTTAAACAGTTCCATGAATTGGGAAATTCCAAACCCCAAAAGCTTCTCATTCTTCATTCCTTTCATTCTTTCAAAAATAATGCAGATATGTCCCCAGTAAAGCAGCTTGAATGCAAAAACCTCACTCCTGAGTACCAAAATAGGATGACTTCAGAAATTTGCAAACACCTTGCCATGCAAAGCACCTTATTTTTTTTCCAACATGCTCTACTAGGTTGGCTCAGGAATGTATCCAAAATGACAGTTCTGACCTCTTTCGTGCTGAATTATCCTGTTACCTAGTTTAGTAGAAGGGTTAAGGTGATGGTGTCCAGACAGAAATGCAGGAACTATCCATTTGTGGGCATAAGAAGACCCAGGGTAATTATGGCAAGTGAAATTGAAAGAAATAACTTCACATAGAAAAAAGTTTTTCTTGAGTTTCTGTCATTTTATGCAAGCCTTTAAGCTTCTCTCTCCCCCAGAAGTAAAGTGAACACAAAACTGGATTGATCTTTTGAAGCAGTGATGGGGATCATCACCACGATTTGATGGAAATTATTACATTCAATGCACTGGAGGGCTGTGTAAGCAGCACACTTCCCTCCTGCTTTATCCCAAAATACAGCCTGAGACAACGTTGTGATGGCTCAAGGGCAGCAGCATTTAATGGAGATTTAGTGGATTTTTCCCTTAGTGCTGAGGAATGACATATGGCAGGAGGAATTTGACACTGAGCAGTTGCTGAAGATCTACAGCTTTCCTTATTTATTCAGGGAAGTAAGTAGTAACTTTTTAAAATATGACTATTGCTTGGAATTTCAGCTATTTAAATAGCGATAGAAGATATAATGGGCACATTAATACTTTTAAGATAACTTAAGATGAAATTATGCAGACAAATGACAGGAGCTAAGGAGGATGAGGAAAACCAGTACTTCCAGTCTAAGACTTCCCTCCAGCATTTTCCAGATGAATTCTGCATTGAGCTGCTGGAATAGCTTCACCCTCAAAGCATGATACAGACACACAGACACACACACACAAAAAAAACCCAAACTGAGCACAGGCTATTTAGAATTTTGCTTGGAAAATTTACTTCTAAAAATCTGATGTTACTGTTTCAAATTTCCTTCACTTGCTTGCCTGTAGCTACATCCACAATTTAAAGTGATGGATCTAAATGAAGAGACATAGGTATGAATATGTTACAACATGCATTTAACAACTTTGTAGTAGCTTTCAGTGTGAATATTTCCTGAACCTCCACTAACCTGATTCTCTCTCAAGTGCTCTGTTTTCACTGGTGCGCTGATGCTGCAAATGTCCTTGTTTAAGGATCTTCTAAATCTTAAGCTCCTGCCTACAATGAGAGTGGAGAGGTAGATTTTTACAGCTGCTTTGTCCTCTTCTGACATGCCTTCTCTCTCTTTGCAGTGTGCAGTGGATCCTTTTCCCTGGTGTTATTCTCACAAACCAGGAGCTGTCTGTCCTTGCTCCCGTCTGCAAGGTTATGCTTACCTGTCACCCAAAAAGATGGTTCAGGGAATCCTCCAGCTCCACTGCAGTTTATCTACAGCAAACAAATGCTAAAGTCTGTGTGTATAAGTGGTAATCTTCTTGTTTGCTCTAGTGCAAGACTGTTTCATTAAATTGAAACATTGAAATATTTATTCATTGGGGTTTCGTGAAATTTGCACGGTTGGTTTTCTGTAAAGTTCAACGGGACTCCAAAGGGTGGATGTATAGATCATAATGTCCCTCCCTTGGTCTAATTCCTGTCCTGTGAAGGATGCCAGGTACTGAGTGTGTGGAAGATGCAGCTCAGAACTCTGCATCACCCCCATGTGAGCATCACTCCACTGGGGATGCGCAGCTGCAAGCTCCATCTCCTAGAGTCCTTTTTTCCACCATGTCTTTAAATGTGGCTTTGGAAAGTGTTTTTTCCTCCCCAATACAGCTAGCATTTTTAACCCACTTTAATCTTCCCAACAGTTTACTGAGTTTTAGGAAATACCAAACTCCTTTTAGAAGACAGAACAATAGATTTTGTTTGACCTGAATAAGGAAAGGCAGAACAGCTCAGGAAGCTTCCCTGGGTGCTTATTAAACTTTCTAATTACTGTTTAGCCCATATAAAGCTCACAGCTAGAGTTTAAATATTTTGAGAGTTGAGCTGATAGTGGGAGATTAACTGGAACAAGTGTGTTATTAAATGTGGTTTAGACCCTGCATATTTAATAATGCAATTAATGTCATAGAAATCATCCCAAATTCAGTCCTACAAGAAAAACTCTCTAGGAGCTCTCTCACTTCACTGTTGAAAGCTGTGAAGAGGTGGGGGTGGAGGTTGGACATTGATGGAGAGGAGGAGGAGGAGGAGTATCCAGCTGGCAGGTGGGGCCGTGCCAGCTCTCCCTGCATGATGCTGATCCTAAGGGAAAGCTCAGAGGGAAACTCTTGGCACTGACCAGAATGAAATGTGCATAAATCCAGTGAGAAAAAGGACAGGGAGACACTGACAGGTTCTTTGACCAGAGCATGGCCCTGACCTTCCAAAGGGTTGCTCTGTGAGCACCTGGCATTGCTGCTTTGACTGTTCTGGGCCCTTTTTAGCCTCACAGACTGAGCTCCCCACTCTTCAGGCTGTCTCTGTGTGCTACAGTTTCTCTAAATAACCAGTGGAGAGAAGATGTTTGTATTTGTTTAATCCACACGTGTGGAGAATGAAGAAAATCTCTCCTGGTCGCAGCTTACATCTTACAAAATCTTGTGGCTTACATTTTAATGTTCTTCTCTTGGTTGTCCCTTGCTCTCCCTTTCTCCTCAGCAGGCATTCTCACCAGACACTATCTGAGGGTTATAGAGGAGTCCCAGATGTGAAGCATTATCTGACATTATAGAGGAGTCCCAAATGTGAAGCTGATCCAGCAGGTCAGAGGCTGGTTTCAGGCAACCACTGACGTTACCAGCCCAAACAGGAAAAAATCAAGGTAAATTCATGTGATCACATTTGCTCTTTAAGGATCTGGTGTATGAGCAGGTGTGAGAGGTGCAGAGAACATTACAATGAGTCAGTAGGAACTTTTTTCTTGGCACAGGTTAGACATGGAATCCCAGAAAGCTTTGGGGTGGAAGGAACCTTAAATACCACCTCATTCCACAGCCCCTGCCATGGGCAGGGACAAATTCCACTAGACCAGGCTGTCCAAAGCCCCATCCAGCCTGGCTTTGGTGTTCTGGAGATTAACTGACCAGTGTGTTTCCTGCAACCACCTCCTCCTTCTTTCACCCTTCAGCTATTGGCTAAAGGTGGGAGCAACTTGCAGCTCTAAGGGGGATTTGCTCAGAGAGCTGTCACAGAGAATATGTGTATCTACCCATTCTCTGTCTTGCAACATCTCAAGAAATTGTCTTCCTGAGCTTTATTTATATTATTTATGATGTGTAAGAAGGAATTAAAGTACTGACACTGCTCAGGTGCACCTCATGTGTAAGGAAATGTAATCTTAAATATTGAATGCAGCTATTTAAAACCCAAATTCACATTCATGTAGCGCCATCTGTCACCAAGCCTCTGCAGCTGCACAGGACAAGGGCGTTTTTTTTTTTTTAATTGAACTAACATAACTCTTGGCAGCACTTAAAAGTAACTTCTTTAGGGGGAAAGGAAAAAAAAAGACAAGAGAAAGGTTTCTTAGCGGTTATTTTACAGAGTGTTTTGTAGTACAGCATGCAGCTGTGTGAACAGTGAGTTTGGTGAAGCTTATCTGTGCATGTGCATGGAACCCAGACTCAAACTGGGTTCAGCAAAGAAATTGGAGAATTCTTTTGGCTTGCTCAGGATGTGGGAAATCTTCACTTTGTCTTACCAGTCTCGGACTGAGATGGATGGAGATGGGCAACACAGACCAAGCAGTGTTCATGACTCCAGTACAGTGCCAGTATATGGTCAGTAAATATTCACTATATTGTCCCCAATATCCCCAGAACAAAAACCCCTTTGGCATGAGTGCAACAAATGTTTTCCTGCTCCTTGGACCTTTCTGATCTACATGTTTACCAGCCTCAGGTTTGTTCCTATTTTCCCAAGTTTTTATCCTGTTGACGCTGGTAATTGGGGAGGTGGCCTCACATGGGAGCACAGCCTGGTTCACAGCACAGCTCTCACCTGCAGGTTTGTGCCTCCTGACTTTCAGATCAATTCCCAGTGACTTTCCAGCCAGGTTTTCCAAGCAGCTACATGGGAGGCTTGTTCTCTGCCAGGTGTTCATAACTGCATGCCTAGTAAATGATTGGCATGGAGAACTCATGGATGAAGTATTAACTCTTTGCTGTTAGTAATTTGGTGAATACAACTAGCAGTTCCAAATATTATATCCCCTGATTCTACAGATGAAATGTTTTTATCAAAGCCACTGCAGCATAAAAATTTGTTTCTTTTTTTTTTTAACCCTTCATGTAATTTTGCCTGTGTAATCATTATCTACCAGAAGTCATGTGAAGTTGCAGTCGTATTGGCTTGAACTCAAAATGGGAGCACAATTGGCAATTTAAATCTTTTTATCAACTGGGGCTGCTGGTGGGCTTGGACAGCTTCTCCAGTTGCTACTCTTGTAAATAGAGGCAAGAAAAGCCAAGAGCCAAAGGCTGGAGAGTGACTCTGCCTGAGGGCCTCGACTTCTAAAGAGCCCAAGGCACCTCAGCTCAAAAAAAGCGGGATCAGGCATAGGGAAGAGCTCCCACTCTTTTTATTCCTGGATTTTGGGGTCTCTGGGATGAGGGAGAATCCCTGGATTTTGGAATCCCTCATTCCTGAATTTGTGGATAAAATCCCTGGATTTTGGGGTTCCCCATCCCTGGACTTTGGGGATCCCATGCTTGAATTTTTGGAATTCAATCCCTGGATTTTGAGCTCTTAATCCCTGGACTTTGGGTTCCTTATCCCTGGATTTTGGGGATCCCCCCATTCTGTTTTCTGGCCTCAGGGTCTTAAATAGACCGTAATAGGTTTGGAATACAGTGAATTTTGGGTTCCCCAGGACAATGCACCATGAAATACAATGAGGAATTTCTTAGCTTTGCTGCTGAGGGATAGTCCTGAGGGGTGACTGGTGGCCCTTGCAGTGGTTTGGGCAGCCTGGCTTGGTTCCTGTCCTTGAAGTCCTGTCCTTCAGCAGAAGCTTGCGGGATCTCCTCCCACAGCCTCACAACAGGCTGTGATTTTTCTTTTCCCTCTGGAAAAGGGCTTCTGAACATGTGTGCAGAGATGTATTATGCAGACATCCACAGAATAAGAATAAACTAAATTCCCACATCACCAAACAATGTACTGTTTGGGGTTTAATGAAGATTTCTCCCCCCACCACACACCAAATGGATGCTGTATAGTTTAAATTATGTATAGGTCCATTACAGAATAATCAGTGCTAAATACATATGCATACACAGAGCACAATAAATTATGTATCTTGCCTTAATATTTCATGAAGAAGAGCCATGGCATGTATTGATTTCATTTAGAACTGAGTTCAAGAGTGCATTTAAACACATTTCTATTTTTAAATCCATGAATCATCACAACAGGACTGTTCAGGTGCTTTCAGTTAGATGTGTACTTAACAACCATGCTGAATTTGAGCCATAATGATAATCAGATTAATATTTTGAACCAGTGCCCAAAGAAGCCAATGGAAGCCATTTAATCAATTTTACTTAGCTCTTGCAGTAAGATTAATTTTTAAAATATATTTGTATGCATATATATATATATATTTATATATAAAATGAAGGAAATGAAAGGTAGACCTTTACTCAGAAATTGGAGTCTGTCTGAGCCTGGAGTCACATTATATAGTCATGAATTTCTGCAGCAATCTGGGAAATCAAGGCAAGCTATCTCAAAATGCCACTGGCAGCCACTCAGTCATTCCTGCAATGCCCAGGACATGTCACACTGGAGGCTGAACCCTCCCCTGCCCCTGTGAGTGAGCCAGCACCCTTTGGGGAACAGGAACTCATTTCTACCTAATGAAATTATTGGGATTCATTTTCTGTCCTCAAAGATATAGGAAAAAAAAAAACTTTCATGGACAAAATGTTCAAAAGCACTTCCATAGCACAAGAACTTAAATCTCACTGGCAAACTTGGAGCTCTGATTGAATTTGGGGATGGGGGGAGGCTGGACCAGCTAGGGAGAAAAGATTTCCAGCTGGTTTTCTGCACATAATGTCCATGCTGCTGGTGAAATAGCTTGTTTTGGGCACTTTTCTTATCTTGGTCTTCTCTAAGACAACTGTTCAAATGCATTAATTGAGAGGTCAGAAAGGAGCAATATACCTGATCAAGAAAACAGTTGCATTAAATAGAACATTTAATTTGGTCCTGGTGGTAACACTCAGGAAACTGTACTTCCTAGAATGAGAAATACACACATTATTTTCTTGTTTTTGTAGAAAAAATCAGGTCACAACACCTGTGACCTTTGCTCTGAGCCTTGCATTTCTTCTCCTGGACTTATCCAAAATTTCTTACTGGAGAATGTGGCTACAAGTAATATGGTCAGTATATATTCACTATATATATATGGTCAGTATATATTCACTATATATATGTGGTCAGTATATATTCACATCATCTGCAGGAAGACACAAAAGAAGCCCAAGCATAACCTAAAAGCCTAGTGAACTCATTTCCACTAAATTCTCTTTTCCTTTCTTGTCCTTTTTCCTCTCTTTCTCCCTCCAGGACATAGGCAAAGCTGGTGGTTTTGTGTTTAATATTTGCAAACTACAAGGTGACTGAGCTTTTCTCTTTAGGTTTTTGTCAACAAGCAGAAATAATGTTTAATGTTTCCCTATGAAAGCATCCTGTGTGAAGTAGCTCTTACAAAAGTAAATTAAATAGCCTGTGGTTTATCACTTTATTGTTATTACCATTATTTATTAATAGCACGGTGTATTGTGCTTTTGTTTATTTTTAAAGCACAGTGTTTGTAGTCAAATCTGTAGGTTTGTTCTCACATTAATATGGATGCAAATATTGAGCCATTCTGTGTAAAAAATATCATCTCTCATGGATCTTTAATACTGCTGTGCTTTGCTTCCACAAGGTGTTCTTGCAGTGAACTGAGAAAATCACTCTGGACTTTACCTGTGGTATGAAATTCTGGGAGGTGATTGTTTTTTCTGGCTGCTGTAGAAACCAGGCTAAGTTGGGGTGGTTTCTTGTGTGTTAGGAAAAGAGTAATTTTCAAATTGTGGCCATCAAATTCTAAACCTCAACATTTTGCCTCAAACTGCCCTCATATCACTCAGCTACAACTTCTGAATCCAGAATCAAACTACTGAGCCTACACTAAAATGCAGTGGGGTTTTTTTCAGTTGGAAAGGCCATATGAATAGGATTTAAATGATGATACAGCAATGTTTAATCCATTTCCACTTCCACAGTCTTTTTGTTTCTTAAGAGAACTCATATAGTGTTATTTATTGTCTCCTGAAAATGGCAGAAAGCTGAAATGAAATATTTTTCACTCACCTGGAAGGGTTTAAAATTTGTGGAATTCACAGAGCAGCAAACATTTAGTAGATTCCCACATCAAGACAGAACTTTCTTCAGTTTGCTTCTGTAGATTACAAGATTTTGGTTTAGATTTTAAGGATTTATTTCATATGTCAGTATCTGTTAAATATCCTGTAGAAGAAAATCTGAGAAGACAGCCATTTGTAGATAGTCTTTTTTATCTATGGCAAAATACAAAGACCTGCAAGCAAGCCAATATTTAATTGCATTATCTAATGGCATCAAAATTTAGTTATGGCTCTCTTTAATAAAATAAATTTGTAGTCTTAGATGATAATTCTAAAATTAGATCACGTCACACCTTATGGCTGTCAGCTCACTTTGTGAGATGGGCCAAGTCTTCCACACTCACTGCAAAAATGCCTTTGTCTCTGCTCAGAGGCTCTGAGTTGAAAAGACTTTTTGAGAAATGGCTAAACTTGATGCATTGTTTAAATTACAATATTTTTTACAGTCTTCTTCCTAACAAAAGAATTATTGTGGCTGGTTTAGACCAGCAGATGGATAATGCAATGGAAAGTACTGAATGCTTTGGGAAAGAGGGTGAGAACAGAGAGAACTTTAGGAGTCCTGCTCATGGCACTCCAGGCTCAGAGATGCCAGGGGGTGAGTGATCTGACCTGTGCCTTCAGCAGGTGCTTCAGCCAGTCCCCATGAATTTGTCTCTGCTTTCTTTTCATCCATGTAAGTTTTTCACCTTCGCAGAGTCCTCTGCTGGTGAGTTCTGCAGATCAGCTGCATCCTTTCCAATAAAGGTGCCTCCAGCTAGGCATAAAACAGCCTGAGGCTGGTGTCACTGGTAGAGCCTGTGTAAATCCTGCGGAAAGCAAGGAGAGCTGCCCTCTCATTGATGGTAACACCAGCTCCTAAATGTGGGCTTAAAACTCAAGCTTTAGCTTCTTTCCTATAACGGGAAGATGATGTGATTTCCACAGCAAGAATTAACAATTAAATTAATGCCCAAGAAGGTGAAAGGAACAAAAATGAGCTCTAGAAAGTGGTGAAATATGGTGCCAGATCAGAATCCTCTCTGTTTCTGCCCCCAAGTTTCTGGTGTGCCCATCTGCAAAGGAGACAGAAATGTTGTTATTGACCAAGAAGTGACAGAGCTCCCAGCAGGTGGGCACAGGCTGCCTGACACACTTTTGTGTCTTTGGCCTCGCAGCAGCTTTGGAAGATAAGATGGTGGCTCAGTGCCCCCTGCTTCCAGCCTGGCACCTCAGAGCTGCTCCTGCCTCTCCAGCCAGCCCTTTCCTAGGGCACTAGTGTGCCATTGATTCATAAATGTCTGCAAGTGCTTTTTAAGAGCAGAGTGAAGATGCTTTAGGAGAGAGGCACGCTTGCCTGTTGGGCAGCAGCAGCTGAAATACCTCAGTGCTGCAGTTATATTTGATGGTGCATGTACTTTCCTTCAGGAAAGCTGCCAAATGGCATTTTATTCCTACCTCAGAGCTCTATGCAATTAAAAAAAAAAAAGTGAATTTCTATGCTTTTTTTTGGCCAACAAAGTGCCTGCAGGTTTTTACACAGCTTTACCAGGCTGGGATCAAAGCCTGGCTCAGATCAAAAAGCACCATTGGGACTGATGATGTTTGTGCTTAGAGTCAGGGATTTATCAAGTGGCTCAGACTAGGGTGAAGGCAGCCACCATCCAGCCAAATTCCCCAGAACCAAATGACAGAATTACAGTCTGATCCTCAGCCCAGGACGCCTAGAAGGGGCAGCTTTCTCCTAAACGTTAATGTTAGCAGAGGGGTTTTATTAATTCTTTCATGATTCCTCTTTAGCCTCCAAGCCAGGTGGGGCAGTCCTAGGACCAGCTGTGTTAGCTGTGTCTGAGTTGTAAAAGAATTTACCCAGATATATTTCTTTAATCTTGCTGATGCTCCTCCACTTTTCTTTCTGCAGCAAATAGGAGGCCATGAATTTCCTGCCATGCAGATCATTTTTCTAGGTTTGTTTCTCAGACACAATGAGTGTAGACCTGTTGTCCTAACCTCACTGGCAGATTTTGAGCTCTTTTGGCATTGATCTGAAGCACACTGAGGGCTGTAGATGTTCTCCCAAGCTTCAAGATGTTACTTTCCTTCTAAATTGCCACATTTCTGCAAGACAGCTTGCCCTTGCCACATCATTTGGACTGCCCATCTGTTGCTTAGCTACAAGACTAATACTAAGAGCCCAAATGATAGCAGAGTGGGCACTGGAGCATTTCAAATATGACAAGACCCAAAGGATGCTCATCAGTGTATGTGCAGGAACATTACAGGTCCTGAATTCTGAGGTTTTAGTGACCATGACTGCTAGTTTTAACTTAGCTCTGGTTGCTAATAGCTTGGCTTTTGCTGGAGCTGGCTTGTTTGCAAGCTGTGGCCAGAGACACTGATTTTAAGGAAGGTGCGAAATTGCTAAACAAAGGTCCTTGGAAGAGGGGAATAGGATAGGAGAGGAGCTCCTTGGGGGGTTCTGTAAGGGAAAACTGATTGTCAGGGTTAGGTCCCAGTTGCTGGAGTCAGGTTTTGCAATGCAGAACTAGCCATAGCTGCTGGGTGTTATTACTGATCTGTAGCCATAGCAGCAACACCTTTCAGCTCTTCCCTGACAGTTTGTGTAAGTTTTGATTCTGGTTTGTTTGTTAATTTATAACTTCACAAACTGGAATTGCATTTTTGCAGCCTTGTGAAAATGAGTGGCGCCAATTGCCCAGGACACATCTTTGGTTCCCACAGCAGCTGTGTGAAAGACACTCTGCAGTGCTTCCAGCAACATCAATTAATAGTCTGGAGGTGAGTGCTCAGCTCAACAGCTGAATTTAGTAACAGTTCATCTGCATGCAAGAGAAGGTTTCTCTGAACCTCCAGCAGCATCTGTAGGACTCATACTTCAGCTTTGTGGTGACTGTGGCTGGGGCTTGTATGGAGAGGGAGCCTGGGGAATGATTTTCTTGAGGTTCAGTGTGAGCCATCAATGGGAAAGAGAGATAAGAGCCATCAGCTGGACACTGCTGGACCATCCCCAGAGCAGGGTCTCAAGGAGAGGCTGGAATGGCTTGGTAAACAGCTTTGTTGGAGTAACTGGTTGTGTTGGTCCATAGCTCAAAAGCAGCCAAGTTCCTGCCTACACCTCCAGGTGTAGGCAGATGCCAGACCAAGGGGACCTGTGGGAAGGGCAAGGATTACAGTTTTGGTTTTCTTTTTATCTTGTTTCCAAAGATTGCTCTTGGTGTTTGCATTGCAGATGTGATCTTGAGGAGACACCACACTGACCATAGAAGGAGTCAACTCCTTCTACCATGTTTTAAGACACAGAAATGACATTTACAAAACCTGATCAGTTAGGAGGAGAGGAGTTCACTATAAAATATTGTGTGATGGATTTCTGGTTCATACATGGTGACACAGTGTTACTGGGAAAACATGCACCAAGGGTGATCTCACAATGTTATTATTTCTTGTTAACAGCTTAAGCATATATGTAAATAAGGAGGAACAAACCCCTCCTATGGAAGTGTTAGTGCTTTTTGACCCTAAACTCAAAAGCAAGGAAAGCTCTTGGTGAAATACATTGTGATGTGATCCCTTTAGAACAGCAGACCCCCAACACTTGTAATCAAGTGTGACAATGTTGTGTTGTTGTCTGATAAGATACTGCATTAATGTATGGAAACTTAGCTCATAGGGTCTTGTGCCATGTGCATGTGCAGTTTATGGGCTTGTCCTAACACTAGGAAAAGAGTCAAAGTTTGGAACACTGCCCAGGATTTTTGCTTGGTTTCCTGTGTATTTGCTTGCCTGTCACTTCTAAACCTGTTTTGCCTCTCACTTGGCAGTGGAGTTGTGCCCAGATAAAGGCATTACCAGCTAAATATTAGTTTCATAACGCACACCCATTGCTTAGTCCCAGGGTATCACTCAAAGCAAATTATTCTGCTGTGTTACATTGTCTGTTGATCACTCCTTTTTGCCTTTTATCCTTGTTGTTGTTGTTCTTCCTGTCTTGCAGAAAGCCAAGGTGCCAGGCCATTAGGAAGCTGAATTATTAAAACCTCACATTGATTTTTCTTGACCATATAGCTGACGTTATCATGCAAGGACCTTGCCTTGAGCTATGCAGGAGGGGTTTTGCTCAACACTTGACAGCTTTTCTCCCTCCTTTTCTTCATTACCTCCCATCTCCTTCCTACCCCATCATTTCCAAGAGGAGGAGGTTCTGAAAACCATTATGCAGAGTCATTTCATTTCACTGTCAGGCTCCCTTTGCTAGCAGCCACACAAATGATGGGATTTTTCTTTCTCCTCACTCTGGAGGTGCACAAACAGATCAGTCTGTTTGCTAAAAGCCTCGGCACACCACAGTATCCATGGCAACACAGCAGCCTGCGCAAGCATCTGCAGACGCCTCAAAAATCAGAAATACCAAGTGATGACAAGGAGCTGCTTCATACAATGGATGTTTATAGGTGTCACAACCATCTGAAATACTTCCTTTTCCACCCATCAGCTCCTTGATTATAATGTGCTTTACGTCCTTCTTGCAGCTCCTTTGTCAGAATCCAAGATTCAAGGCAGAAGTAATCCTTCTTTTAATGTTTATTTGCTTTGTGGTTGTTTTTTTTTTTGCATTTAGATCACTGGCTGAGCTACCTTTTGGGAATGAGCACCCCAAGCAACACTGTTAACTTTCCTCTTTGAAGTGAGTTGGAGTACAGGCTTTTCAAATGATAAAAATCCACAGTTGTAATCAAAAAAAAAGTGGTCTACATCAATCCAGCTAACAGAAGTAGTTGTGTGAGTGCTAGGCTGAGTGGTGAAATGAACCCAGAATTACTGGTTACCTATAGTGATGACAGATTTCATAAGCTCAATCACCCATCTTTTGGAAATATTCTGATTTAAGTTTATCCACCTGCTGGCATGGCAGAGATTATGCTGGTGTGTTTACAGGCATTTCACTGAACCTGTGGTTTGTTCAGATCTGCTGCCAGGAGATAACGCTCAGGAGATAACACTCAGGAGATAACATTCAGGTGGCTGCAGAACATGTATCAGTTCACTAGACCAAGCCTGCAGAAACATCTGGAATTCAGAATGGGTAACTCATGTGGGCACTGACAGACACTGTTAAGAGCCTCATGCTGCGGATGGCCCTGGCTAAGGAGCAGTTTTATAACACAGGAAACCCACAGGCAGGCCTCAGGTGTTCAGGACCACCTTCCTCACCTCAGGGAAGTACTGCTGCCCCATGAAGGTGTGGTGAGTGTGCTTGTCCATCAGGCTAGGGCCATTCTAAACCCAAACTGGACAACTGTGTTTGTTGCTCACAAAAAGGCTGAGTACAAGCCTGAGTTTGAAGTTTGGTAACAGGAAAGATCCCAAGTTTAACATGTTTAACCTCCAGCCACAGTTGTGGTGGAAAAATACCCCCTTGTTCTGTTTGTAATGTTTCCATTCTCTTAAGAAGTAACATCAGTATTTTATTTATAGAAAGGTGAAAAGAAAGGCAAAGCCTAAACCCAAGATGAATTTTGTTGCCCCATGTTGTGGTGTTAACTTGACTAGGCTAATCTGTTTTCAACTGGTGATTTAAGCTTTAGGCTTGGAAAATGCAGTAACATCTGCATGTTTGAATGTAACAAGAGGATAATTTTAAAAGGCCTTATCAAAATTCCACCCTAATAAAACCAGGTATCAGTGCATCAGATCACTGATGAGCTTCCATATGAAAGCATCTCACAGATTCTTTCTAAGGTCTTTAATCCTCAGTAACTGCTGTTGGAACAATTCAGACTTCCCCCTAGAACAGGAAATTAAATCTGAAAAATAGTATATTCCTTGTATTCTTACCAGTTTGACTATTCAGTAACTTACACATCATATTTCTTGTGAAAAGCTAATTTTTCATGTAGTATTGCTAGAGATTTCACTATATAAAACTTACTATGTGTTCTGTTCATCTTCTTTTTGGTCCTGTAAGTAGGCAGTGGGTTTTTTTAGTTGTTTTTTTTTTTTTCATTCAGAGACCTGGTAAGGCTGAATGGTGCATTAGTTTTATTCTCCCAGTTCTCAAGATAGATAAAGAAGGCAACACTTGTAGTAGTGAGAAGCTAGAGATGGCAAAACAAGTAACTCAACCTGAAATTTCCTTGCAATCATCATTCTTTAACTAGAAAATTCCAAGAGCAACCAAACTTATTTTCTTAGAGAGTTTGGGTTTTTTTTCTTCTTGTTTATATGGAAATTGAAGAGATGAACTATTGTTCTGTGCCCCAGAAAATGGGTTAAAGCAGTGAAAATTGGTTTAAGAACTTCCTACAGCTGAATTGTGCAGGGATCAGTACTCCCCTCGCTTCATTTTGAATACATTAAAAAACGTTCTGTGAGATGTCACAACAAATCTGACACCCAGCTGCCTTCTCTTCAGCAGAGGAATCAGACCCATAACAAAATTTCACAAAGCTTCAGGAGCTGAGAGGAAAAAGTAGCTGGATTAGGTAAATGACAGGGGAAGAAGCTCTGCACATAACCACGAACCCTGTAAGGGACCACTTCTGTCCATTTTTCACATTGGTTCATTGGGGACTCTTTCCTTTCAATCCCAGCAGTGAGAAATGAAGGTGTCTGCTGCAGTGCATTCTCTACTGCAATTCTTATCTCCTTGCAGCCCCAAGAGCTGGTTGCCCAAGTATTTTGTACCCTCTCTCTGCTTTCAAATTATTCTGCTTCTAATGCAGAGACTGGCTTTTGACATCAAAAGCATTTAGCAAATTAGAGTGCAGCTCCCTGAAGCTAATTCTCCCATCATAATTCACAGGGGTACTCAGAGTCCCTTGCACAAAAAGACCAAAGATAACTAAATTGACAAAGGCAGCAATGCTCTTGTACAAGTCCTTCCATTGGGCCAGATCTCACCTTTGCTTAAAGCTCTCCTGTAGCAACCTGAGACATTTACATTTACAAACAGGCAGTATCTCCAAATAATGTTTGAATGGTAAACTTAATCAAATGGGAGACAGGCAGAAAAAGGAAGGCTTTTTCATGGAAATGTTACTATATGTGCTGATGAGATACAGCCGAGTTTCTTGTCAGAAAAAAAAAAATTGAACATAGTTTGTGATGCAAAGCAGGGATAAGTCCATTCTGTTTTCAGTGGAAGCTTTTATTTTGTTTAGTCGTTTATCAGCATTTGAAGGAGCACTTCAGCTCGCTTTTTCCCCCATTGCCTCTGTTGGGCACTAGAGGGACCCTAGAGTTTTCCAAGCCATGGAAACATCCTAGCAATGCCGAGGCGACAGCCCTGCCTTTCCCGGTCACCTTAACCGAGGTGTTTCCGAGGAGAAAGGTGGGGAAAAAACTGCTCAGCCTGCCCACAGACTGCAAATATGCCACCGAGAGTAATGTGCAAGGGGACCGTAGCCATGCTCCATTGTTTCATTAACCTCAGCGGTGCTCGCAGCTCTTCCCATCATCAATAAATAAGAGCTGACTTTGCCTGGACTGCTCTGATTGCTCAGCTAATGTGGTGACATTGGCGCCAAGGCTTGAGTCATTGTGTTTTTGAGAAATTAAATGTTTCCTTCCCCCGTCTGAAGTGGTGCCAAACACCTAGGCTGCCACTACTGCATCCCAATAAACTCTCAGGAGAGCAGTGGGGAATTGTTACTTAACTATATAGTAAGAGACAAAGTACTGACACAAATTCCTTTTAAAACAGCATTCCCCCGACACAGTTTCAAATGAGTCTGTTCTAAAGACAACTATAGGCAATTTCATTCCTTTTTCTTTTAGTAGGCAGGCAAAAAATCCTCTGAATTTGACTTACCAGACTTCCATACAGGGGTCCATAACTGAGCATCTCAAAGCTCATGGTGATGCAATTTTTTTTTCCTTTATACAAAATCTCTTTCCCCATTATCACTTAGTGGAATGATGCTTTCTGATCTCTGCATGAATATTTCTAATAAAAGTATGTGCATGTATTTTAATATCTCTAACATGAATTAAAATATTTTTCTATCTTAAAACATCTAGTGTCAACGCTGCTGCTGAATATTTAATGTGAAGTATAAATGTAATTTGATTAGATAATTATCTCAGGGAAAATGGTGACTGCCATTTTTTCTGTGCTTATTTTTCACCATCTTTGATGATTGTTTAAAGGAGAGATGCAACTGAATGACTAACATGTGAGACTCACCTTCTCTCCCTCTCTGTCTCTCTCTGCAAGCTGCTGCTGCAGAGACAGGCTGCTGCTGTGCTGCATCTGAGCTAGAGGCGTCGATTCTCTGTCACACATGGAATATTCTGAGCATGTCTCTGGTTAGTTACACCCCCCTCTGATCTCTAGGAATGTTTATGGACACTGCACAGTTTATTGTACATGTGTCTCTCCATTAAGACATCTTTCCATCTTTTCCATGATACCCACTGCAGTATTTGTTTCCATGAAAGGCTGTCCTTCCCACCCCCCCCCCACCTTTTTTTAATATTGTAAGCTTTAAATTAATATAATTTCCATTTGGATCAAGTTTAACTTTTTCTTCTTGATCAAGTCAACCTCTCATTCCCTCTTAGGGCTGCTTCTGATGAGGCTTTATGTTAAGCCTGCATTCACGTTTTCTAGGTGGTGAGAGGAAGGGCAAAGCTCCTGTGCTTGTGGGCAGAACTCCATCAAGGTCTTTGCATGGACACCTAGGCCTCCAAGGAGAGGCACAGGAAAAAAAAGCCAGCAAGAGAAAGGCACTGAGGGTCTTCAGGGTATTGCAGACACTGGTGCACGTGCCCTGAACCAGTGAATTTCCTCCCGGCAGCCTGGGAGAAAGACTGACTGCAGCAAATCCATTTTCTCTGAAAGCATCTCTGGAAGGATGTGCATCACTGATGCTGAGTAACAAGCAGGGAACATGATGCCTTTGTCACTTTGGCAAAATCCTGCTCCCTCTGCATGGCACTGATTTACAGATGAAATGTGAGAAAACAGCAGCGGTGGGAAGTTCCCTCAAACGGCTTGAGGAGGGCTCAGGAAAAGTACTGGAAGAAATGTTTGTAGTCCTCACTCTTTTAAAATGAAAATTTCCTGATTTACAAATAGACAAAAATACTTAACAAAGTAACTTGGCCTTCCCAAGTCACTTCATTAGCGCTGACAGACCCTCGACATGAAATACACATAGCAGTCGCTGAGAGTATTTCTTTGTGAATGAAGAAACAGACGCAAGGGCGGGACCTAGGCTTTCCTGAGCTGCATTTTGGCCGCTCAGTCTAAGATACATATGGCCCAAATTACACATCTGAAATCTTCTAGATAACCTGCTAAAGCCCACAAAAATACCCAAGTGCTCAGTACTGAAAAATCATGCTTGAAATCAAGCTGGCTACCTAAAATTAGTGACATTTGGGAAAAAATGTGGATAACTTGCTCACAATGATGCAGCAAAATGCAACCAAACTGAATTTAATGTTTAAAGTTTCTCCACTGCAGTATGGGTAATAGTGTGCACTCTAGGTCCCCAAATATATTTATCTTCACTGAATCCAAATATAGTACCTTCAAAACATTATTACAGCCTAATACATACATGGCATACTCGGAATTTTTGGTTAAGATTCCGACAGACTGACTTTTGCAGTCATGAATTATTAACAAACTAAAATTTGCTTAGGGAAACAGAGGAGGTAAGAAAGCAGCAGCATTTTACTCTTTCATCTGCAGCACAGGTGGGTTGGAATGGCGTGGTTCTGGCTGTAACAGGTGAGATGAGCTGATGCCGTAGCCCTACCACAGCGATACTGTGGGAGGAATGACTTTGGAGTATAGCAAGTAATGGACACCCTGAGGGAGGGGGACAGTTCAGTTCGAGAATGTGGTTAAGTGACAAAGTAATAGGATATCTTTTATTGCCAGATTCCAGGAAATGGCTGGAAAGCCCGGCCCTACGAGAGCAGCGTGGAAGTGAGCAGCAGCGCGGTGTCTGAGGGCGTTGGAAACGCGTTTTTTCACCGATCTCACTGTATCTGCTCTCTTTCTCCAGAGGAAAAGGAGGAATTGGACTGAGCTGGACTTGGCAGATCCAAAGGAAATCAGGTGAGGAGCTTTCGGGAAGGTTTTCCACCAGCGGCAGGGCAGGGCTGGACACGGCGACACCGGGCGGGCCCGTGTCTGTCTGTCCCGGAGGCTCGCTCGGAGTCTCTGCAATGCAGGGGCCGGGGCGGGGCGCAGGGGCCGCTCCTCCACCTCCTCAGGCGCGGGGGCCCTGCGGGAGCGGCGGCGGGGCCG
>NW_005054606.1:284268-311703 GCF_000277835.1 Geospiza fortis | reverse complement strand
GGCACCCCTGTCCTGAGGGTGCTCCTTCCCTCCGTCCTTCCGTCCGTCTGTCCCTTCTTTGGGCCCTTCATTCCCGGAGCCAGACCGGAGTTCTCCGCGGGTCGCCCCCGCCCCACCTCCCGGAGGTGAAAATGGAGCGGAGCGGCCGCCCGGTAACGCCCGTTCTGCCTTCACGGGGGCGGCCGCGCTGAGGGCTCAGAGCATCTCCGGGCTGTAAAACCCCTCCGGGGGATGGGAGCCTCTGTCCTCTCCTGCCCCCACCCCTAAGCTCCTCTAAGGGGATCTGAGCGGCTGAACAAAGAACGTTGTGTGAGGCGAGGGCTGTAAGCGCTGGTAATTTGCATCGGGGAGCGGGGGGGGACGAAAAGCCCACCTAAGAAAACGATTCCCTGTATTGCATGGATCAGGGAGGAAAGAGCCGTGCACGGGAGCCCAGCGGCGAACAATGCCTTTTTATGTAGGAGAAAATGATGTAGAATGTGCCTGGCTCAGATGGCTGCAGGTAGGAGCCGTAGGCGTGTGCTGCGCTGCGCTGCCGTGCTGCTGCACCGAGCCACACATGAGCCCTGCTCGCCTTCATCTGTCCTGTCTGCACCCATCCAAACGAGACACTCCGACCTGCCCTCTGGATAAAACGTGCTTTATGGAGCACCTTCGGGAAAGAAGGGGGTGTGCCGCATGCCGGGAGAATTGCTCTCCGTATTGAAAGATACCAACATGGTCAATTTCCCTGGGTTAAGCAGGAACTTTAGGTGTTGCTCCAAATAAAAAATATTCTCTGGTGGTTTTGGTGGGTTTTCATGTAGGGTTCTTCCTGAGACAGAGGTGTAGATTTTCACTTGTGAGTGAGCATTAGCATAGAGAATAGCATTTTAACATAGCAATTAACAGAATAGTAATTAACATAGCATTAACATGCAGTAGAATGGGATGTATGCAGACATATGTTGTCTTACTTATTCTAGGTCTTTAGCATCAATTTTCATAATTTGTCATGCCAATAAATCATACTCCATCCTTCCTCAAAAAACCACTTGCTGTCCAGCATTTGTGCTGCTTATTGTTCAGAAAACCTGTCCCTTTTGTTTTCAGAAGGGTTCTTCCATGTGAGATCGAACCACATATTCTTTTGGTTCTGTTTCTCCCCATTTTCTCCACAAACCTTGGATTCCTCTCCATGAAAGAACCTGTTTCTTTTCACCTGTGCTGGTTTAGACTGGCAGGGATGTCTGGACTACAGATCTCATAGCTGAAAGACTCAAGAAGAGGCTCAGCTGCAGAATGTATTTATTTTCTATAGCTTCTTTCCCTTCCCTCCTGCCGGGATGGCGTCAGCATTGCCTGGGAAGAGAAGGTGCTGAGAGGGCAGGACATAGTGAAGTTGTCCCTGTGTTATGTCATAGATGATGAAGAAATGATTGATGAACAGTGAAAGGCTGGCCACTTCTCCTGAGTGTGCTGCAGGCTCTCTTCTCTTAGGGTGAAGGTAGTCCAGTTAAGTTTGTGGGTGGTTGTCATTTCTCCAGCTGATGTTCTGAAATTGTGATATGTGTAACAGAGCCCAAACTCGCCTGTGTAGCACCCAGGACTGGGAACCACCCGTGCCTCACTGTCTGCTTCATTTGCAAGACACTGATGTACACTCAGCAGTGGGCAAGACCTCAAGTCTTCGTGTGGTAGCAGTGTCCTGGAGCTCAGGCATTTACAGGTGAGCTAAAGTAACACACTGAAAATAACCCCAGTGGCTTAGTGAGGCCGTTCTGCATGGTAATGAAACATGCAGGTGAGCCCTGGCACAGGGCTCTGGGAGGAGGGATGATCTCAGCAGTGGAGCACAGTGCCATAAATTCTATCTCTTCTCATCTCTTATCTCATCAAGGGACAGGATTTGGGTTTTGGAACTTTTCAGTTTGTTGCACCCATATTGCACATTTCCTGTGGGTGTTTGAGAGAAGCCAAAGAGCTGTCATCCTGAGAATTAGGAGTTGCTGTTCTTCTGTGGAGAGTTTTAGCACACTGGAGGGCAGGTCATTGTGCTTATAATGCAGTTTGTTACGTAAAGCAGCATTTGCAGCCTTGATTTAGAGGACTGATGTAATTATTATGGTATGTTATATCATACCCACTTAGCTGTGTTCTTTAATGTGTGTGGATAATAAAGAAATAGTTGTAATTTAATGACCCCTGAGGTGCTGTGCCTAGGCAGGAGTGATCTGATCACAGCAGTCCCTGAATGAATTGCTGCATTCTGTGGGTTAAGAATTCCCTTGTTGCCAGATGTTTTTCCAGAAGCATACCTTTCCTTTCAGTCTGTCATGCTCCTTTCTGTACAGGTTACCCTTTGCTAAACCAAATACCTAAATATTCACAGAGGAAGCATTTGCTCTGTGGGCTGACAAAGTGGGCTCTGGCCCCTCCAGCTCTGGCAGTGTGCTCACTTAACAACTGTCTGTGGAAGTTGCTAGAAATATCTAAGCACAGAAACAGGGCTGAGACCCACTGCAGATTCTGCTGGGCTGTTCCAGCTTCACCTCCCAATGTGGCATGTCACACACATGTGTTGGAGACAGGTTTGTTTTCTTAATGGTGTTGGAAGAAGAACAAGTCAAAAAGAATTTAGGTTGTGAGGACTTTATGATGGAAGCTTTCTGAAAGTCACCTTTTGATTACTAATGTCTCTATAAAGACACATGGTAGGTATGACAGAGCTTGTAACCTATCTGCAGCAGATGAAGGATCTGAAATCTGATCTGCCATGGTGGGACAAATGATAATCAGCTTAAGAAAGGAAAATAAAAGCTCTACTGGTACCTAAAGCCTGAGTTCCTTGCAGAGCTTTTGCCCACAGTGCAGGCAGTGGCTGTGCTGAGAACTGATCTGGTAAAATTTCTGGCTCACAGTCAAAGAAAAAAAATCCACCCCTTGGCTTTATTTGGGTTTCAGAAAAGGCATTGATGGCTGCAGGATACTTGAAGCTGAACCGAAGCCTTAACTAGGAAGGGATTAGGGAGTGTTGCACTTAAATAATACACACAAATAATGACCAGAAATTTGGAAAGGTGTAATAGGGGTCCTAAGACTAGGTGACTTCCCAAGGTCCTTTCTAAACTGAGTTATCTGTTGATCTAGCTGTTATGGGTTTTGTGCTATCTTCATGTGTGCACTTGATGAAGAAACAAAGGTATTCATGTGCTGATGCGTAGAATTGTTCCTTAAGACTCAAGGATGGTTGTTCTCGTCCATCTGTATTTATTCAGTTCAAACACGTGCCTAATTGTGCTTGAAAGTCAGCTTTAGGCACTTTTAAAAATTAAGCATGTTTTTACAGAAAAGAGAAAGAGGATAAGTTCATGGTGTGTGGGCTCAGTGTTGTAAACCCCTTGATGATATTTAGAGATACCAAGCACTTCCAGAGAAAGCATGGAGATGTGCAGTGTTTTCTGATATCATGACATGGCTTATCTCTTCCCAAACACACGTGCACACACTAAGGCAGAGTATGGGTGGGTCTTGACATATTTAGGGTTGGTGCTTTTTCTTCTATCCTTCTGCTTCATGTACAGGTGTGCTCATTAGCAGCAGCTCTGTACTGCATCTCAGTTAATAAGAAAAAACAGCATGAGACTTATTTCCATGGGGTGGAGCTGATTTAGAGGATTGGTGCTGGAAAACAGATATGGTTTAAGCTGCCTGACTCAGTAAAGGAAAAAGCTGTTATTTTGTGGGAAGGTTTAATAACAGGTTATGCTACTAAACTTTACAAGGGTGTTTCAGAGGGACGTTCAGTGTGACATTTGTAATTGCTTTCTAGGTATCAGAGGAAAGAACTGATGTATCCATGGGGTTAATTTGGATTGTTGTGGCCACATGGGTTACTGTACTAGCTGTTAAGAGGATTTGAGGTCTTGATTGACCCATTTTACTTTAACACTAATTGTTTGCTGTTGCATTAAGGAGAAAAGATGAGCTAATCCTTATGGTTTTACACTCACTGCTGTTTTTGCCTACAGCAGTCTCGCAGATGAAACTGATCTTAGTTCTTTTGTCTTGATGGGGAAGTGGCAGAAAGGGATAACAGGCATCAGCTTCAGAGCGTTAGTGTTTGTACTCAGCATCCTGCATCTTTGTTAGGGTGCCAGTTTGAAAGGAATTATGGTGAAAAGGTGTGGCTTGGTCAATTCTCTTTGTTTTCTGCGGTCTGTGAGACAGGTTAGTGCTGGTTGATAGGCTTGACCAGTGTTACGATACTCTGTTTATCTTCTAGCATTTTTAAAGTACACGTAATGAGACTATTTATTACACCACAGAAACAATTTATTGATTTTAGCACATGATGCTTCCAGATAAAATATGTGTTTCATATAGTATAAGGGAGACAATGGCCTTAGTACAACCAGCAGGGTTAAGTGGTGAAAATCAGAAAATCAGAAACTGTGATGAGTTCATTGAATCTGTACCTGACTTGCACCATCTGGAAAGAGACTATGCCATTTGCAGCTCTGTTTTCTGATTATTGAAAATCTGGGGTACTTTTTGAATTCAGGGAAAGAATCAGTTTACATTTGACAATTCTTAAGCTGTGGATTTGTAGGTAGAATTAAGGTCCTCTAGCAAATTTTCTTCCTTCATTTGTCACTCATGGGTGTGAGGAGCTGAGGAACATTCCTTGTCTTGTGCCAAGCCCCCAGCAAGAAGTAGGAAGATTTCTTTCTTTTAGTACTTCTAGTGGCTCTAAGACAGATTGCAGTAGCTTCCAGTGAGTTGAGTCTATGAAAAGTTCCTTTTCTCTCTGTGAAACTTGTCATTTTATTCCCAAAGAGAGTTATAAATTAAATTTCAATAGCTGTTTGCAAAATTAGCTGTATTTTAAGTATATGCAACCTCTGGATAAACAAGACAAAACCCCCAAACAAACCAAACCCAGTAGTCCAATCATGTCAGCTAACTTGGCAGCATTTAATTATAGAACCTATTGATTCAATTAACCCTAAGTTTTCACTTTGTTTTCTGGAGACAATGATAGGGGCTGGTTTCTGGTTTAGAACTAGGAACTGTCAGTTCTATCTTTAGGAACATAGATTATCTCTTAGGACAGCTGCTTGGCTATGCAAAACTTGCCACTTTTCCTGAGGTTCTGATCTTGGATGAACAAAGCTAGGAACTGCCTCAAAATGAAAACATATTATGAAGGTTCTGAACACAGTTCGGGATGTGTTTTTGAAAACTCCTGCCTTGGTCCAAATTTGATCCAGAGATGAACAATAGAAAATGCTGTAGACATTCCAAAGTGGCCTGTGTGCTTCACTGTTGGGCCAGAATCCTGTATTTGCAGGCTTTGAGGAAAGATGGATTGGCCTCCTTCCCTGTGTGTCTCAACCACGGCTGTGCCTGGAGAAGCCTCAGCTGAGTTTGAGGTACAGTTAAGTTTCTCTCCTTTTGTTCTCCTCACTTTGTGTAGCAGGTATCTGAACAGCTTGTGCAGCAAGGGCAATTACAAGGTGCCAGACATTAAGTGCAAGGACACCCTTTTCTCTGGGAAGGCTCAGAGTCTGAGAGGGACTGTGAGGAAAGCATTTTTTCTGTGTCTGTTGTGAAATGGGCCGAAAGTGTGTGTTCCTTTGACTTTAAGGAGGGTGCAAGTGTGGATTTGAATTCTGGTTAGCTGGAAATTTGGTCAGCTTGTTTTAGCTAACCAGCTCTTCTCGTGCCAAGTTACTCTGTTTCCTCAGCAGTCCCTCTGTGACCACCAGGTCTGAGCAGGTAGATCTGATCCCCTTATGGGCACTTAGGCCAAACCCAAGGCCATGTGTTGTGCCAGAGCCTACTGCTAACACTTGCTGATGTTAACATGCTTTTACTGTCCCCTGGCTGACTGCTGGACAAAGAGATCCCACAGTCCTCTAATGCCCCTCCCTGCCTGATTCCTGCAGCTGATGTGTGATGTCTGAGGTGTGCCAAGGCATCCCTTTCTCTTCTGACCCCCTGGTATCGCTCAGACAGCAAAGCTTCTCCTTTTGTTTGAAGTGCTGTGACTGTGGCTTGCTGACCAGCAGCTGTGTGTTCATGTGCAGGTCTGATGTGCTCTCAGGTGCTGGGCTGCTCCTCCTGCAGCCTGTGATCCAGGGTGTGCCGGGCAGGCAGCCTGCCCTGCCTGTTTGCAGCAAGGCTGTGGTCATTCGTGTAGGCATTTGCCCGCTTCCCTTGAGTATGCTGAAACTAATACTGCCTTTTGTGTCCATCAGCAATTAGCAGCTTGTTCAAGGAGGCTGAGGGAAAAAAACCCAAGGGCTCAAAAAGGAGACATGCAGGGGTGGAGCTGGATGATTTGCAAAGGAGGAGAACAGACCTTGTTAAAGGGATGGTCTGGATGGTTGGTCATTCATATCCCATCCTTCTTGTCCACCTCTAGCTTGGAGTGGGAGGGCATCACCGATGAAAGCAGCTGTGATGGCCCTAAGCTGCTTGGATACCACTCCCCTGCTACCTGTATTACAAAATACATAGTGCAGGGAGCTATCCACAAGAATAGAAGGGATATTTCGGAAATAAGAGTGTCGGCTCCTCCAGATTTGTATCAGAGTTCTTGATTTGCACTGTTAGGGCAGTGTTTGGGCCAAAGGTTGCTCACAGAATGCTCAGAACATACTTGGAGTCAGTGTCTGTGTTGCCAGGAGTCCAGAGCAGACCTATATATTTAGGATTGTGGCTAAGGGTGTCTGGAAGCCAAAATTTCACCCCATCTTTGCCCTTCCTAAGAGAAAAAAGCCCAGCTAAGAGTAGCCAGCTGCACCCTGTCCCCCACCTTGGCCACTTCTTTTGCCTCTTACGTACCAATCATCTCTTATCATCTCTTAGGCAACAAATAGGACAAAAGTCTCTGAGAGAAAGAAAAAAAAAAAAAAGAGAAAATCCTAACCTCCAACAAGAGTAATTAAAAAAAAAAAAAAAAAGAAAAGCAAAGAAAACGAGCAACAAGCCCCTGTGTGTGTGTGTGGAATGCTTAATAACCTGATTCATTCTGAAGAGCAAAGGATAGAGTGTGGTAAATAAGCTTTCATTCCATGTTGTTCTGCAAAGTTAAGCTTTTTAGGTTGTGCTTCTGAATAAAACTCAGCAGAATATTGAAGCTAAGCATCTCTTGTTACCTACGTGCTGTCTGTTAGAGCATATAATAAATTCATGTTTAAGCTTTTAATAAAAGGCATTTTGTATTACTGCAAATTAATATATATATATATAACTTAATAATCCAAAGTTGCCAAAAATAGCAGAAGTGATTTATAGAGAATACTTATAGTCTTTTAATTTAGATAATTTTTAATGGTGTACCAATAGTGTTGCTTAAAACATTAGCAGTATTGGAATGCAGAATTGAAAATTCTTCTAAATTTACCTTTCAATACAAATAGTTGAGAATGTTTTTTGTGGAATGCATTTGGGAAAAAAAGTCGAACTGTATGCAATTAGAATGACCTTTAGTACTCTTCTCTGAGCAAAAAAAAGCTGAATTCATTTAGGCTGGTTTTTTTCCCTTCACTTGTTTTGGTCCACTGTATGCTTCCAGCATCACTCTTAGCAATAAATGGAATAAATAATTTGTTGCAAAGTTCCAATTGATAATTACAGGCGCTTGGAAATTAGAAACACATTTCTCATTTTACCATATGTATGATATTGATACTTGAGATGCTGGAATGTGTGTTTATTTTAGATGGCAATGCTGGTATCAGGATGCCAGCACTGACCTGCATCATTACCTGTAATTACCAATAGGCACAGCCAGTCAGGCCTTTCCTGCCAGCCAGCCCTGCAGACCATGAGTGGGTGCTGATTTTTGAAAGTGCTGCCAGTGTTGCTTGATGTGCACTGAGCATCTGTAATTATGGGGACTTCTGTCCTTTGATTCCTCTGGACTAAGTCTTTGAACCCTGTATTGTAAGTTCAGGCTTTGGGACACTTACAGTAACTAGTATCTGCTGAAACAGTGCTTTATTCAGTGCTTTGAAATCTTTTTGTGAACCTGATTCTACTTTTTTCTTTTTTATTTTTTAGCGCAAATGGATTTGTACAGTGCTAGTTATGAGAGAGCAGTCCTTGACTGTAATTAATTTATTTTATAAAAGATGCTGATAATGACAATATTTAATTGGTGAAAAGTGTGTACCTCTGAGCCAGCAGATGAAAATGCTACTGGCTATTTTAAGGCAGATACTCCTTTTGGGTGGTGTCATGAATTTTCTGTTTTATTCCAGTGATGGGAACAGAGTAACTTGGTGAATGTGCAAGCTGTACTTAAAGTAACTTGTTTACCCTTTAAATTAAGTATTTTAGGACTGAATTCTTTTACCACCTATTACAAAAAAAAAAATGGGCAAAACGAATGTGTTTCATACTTCAGGACATGAATCCATGTTTACTGCCAGGGTCAGAAAGACTTCCCTGCAGGTTTGGCATTATGGGGCTTTACTCTGAAATACCTCTGTGGTTGGCACCAGATGACTTCCCCTTACTGCTCTGCCAAACTCATGTGAATTTAAGCACAGATGTTTCAGTTACTTGGAAGATTTGAGTTATTTTTGTTTCTAGTTTGTTTTATATGCTGATTGAAGCTGTATTTTTTTTTTGAAGAGGATGGAATTTTCTTCTGCATTTTAAGTTACTGCAAGATTGGTCTCAATGACACTGCTTATTCCAGGTGCAGTGGAATAAGTGATTTGTCTGTATCCTGGCATGGGGAGAGAATGAATATTTTACCTCTACTGTGTGTTTGTGTTTTCTGCAGCAGTGTTTTTGGTGCCTTTTTCTTGCTTGCCTAAGGGAGAGGGAAGGTTAGTGAAAAATGAGCTTTCCTCCAGTGAGAAAGGGATCTGTGGGCACATTAAGAAAGCAGAAAAAAAGACATCAGAGAAATGTGCTATATTTTCCCTTGAAAAACTAGCTATGGAGACTTGTTTCAGCTATTAGAGGTAGGTTCAGAGCTGACAGGTCAGTAGGAATAGAATTTGCCTATTCCAGCAGCTGTTGAACAACAGATAAAAAAGAAGTGGCTATCTCCTTAGATTCATCTCTTTTCACCATTCAAGCATGACATCATTTTCCTTAGGATTCTGTTCCTTTCATGCCTTTGCAGTTGGAAAATCTGGTGGATTTATCTGCCCTACTGCTCTTACCTGCAGGCAAAGGTTGATCTAGATTGAAGTGTAATCCTCCTAGATTAATAAATAAGCCCTGCCCCATGTCTGTGTCACTAAGCAGATGAGTAGCTCTTTGAAGAATGTTTTGAAGCTTGTGAAAATATTTTCTAGCAGAAACTTGCATTTTAAAAGATATTAAAATATACAGATAGTAAAATGAACAAGCAAGTAAGTGTGCCTCAAGAATAAAGGTACTATATCTCTAGTCACTTGTTAATATTTCCCTTTCTGTGATGGATGTACTTTGTAGCTGAACTTGAAAATCCTTCACAGCTGGCACTGGTGCTGGGCAATTTCCCCTTCCAGTGTAGGTCTGTCTGCATTTACCTCTTTGAGTTTGTTACCTTTCAGTTTAATCACTCATTTTGTATTGAAACATAGCTCTGGGCAGAGCTCTACATAACTAAGAAACCTGCTGTATAGATGAAACCATGAAAAAGGAGCATGTGATATTCTTCTGCTAGATTTTGTTTTGAAATGAGATGTTGCTTGTTTTCTGAGGAGCTTGGGATCGTGGGCAAGACAACTGTGGGATGAGCAGTGCATATGCGCTTGGTGGGGCTCTGGGATAGTGGTGAGAGTTGCTGGTGTGTCCATCACAGGTGTGCTGTTGGTTTTCATTTTAGGTTGTCCTGTTTGCTTAGGTCTTGATCTGCAGCTGAACTGGAGAAGCTCTTCTGGGCTTGGAAATGATTCCTGTTGCAATTTTCTGGGCAAATTTTAGCTTTGTCTCTGTATCCACCAATAAATCAATCTGCCTGTCATGTCCCCATAGGCAGTGAGGGCGTAGGGTGGCTACAGACTGTGCTGAGGACTGATGGGGCAGTGGCTCTTTGGGGTACTGGGGTGCCCAAGACCAGCAAAGCAGATTCCTGGCTGCTGGGCAGAGCAGGCGTTTTTGCCCTGTGTGTCTCTGAGCAGCAGCTGTTTGCATTTCGTAACCTGCTAATTCCCAAGCACAGATGGAGCATCCTGACTCTACTGTAGAGTCCCCAGCTCAGACTGCTTTTCCATACACTGGAGGAGTCACAAGGGCTTTTGTCTTTGCTGTAAAAGTGAGTTTTCCCTGTCATGCTTGAGAAAGACTGACACAATTTTTCTGTGCATGCCACTGACCGTGTTACTTGACCTGTCTGAAACATTCCTGAGAACTGACTACTGCAAGTAAACAAATAAATATTTAAATAAATAAATACTTTCTGGGTTTGGCCTGAGGAGAGATAAGGTGGAACTGAGATACAGGCTGTGAGATGCACCCAGAGAGAAACTTGTCTCCACCTGACCTTGGGGAGAGGAGATGTGATGTGGCAGATGCTCTGCGGAGAGGAGCCTGGTGGAGAAGTGCTGTTGAGTCTGTGCAATTAATTGTCACAAATGGCAGCCAGACAGGGACTTAAATAGGCAGCTAGTGGCTGCACCAGTGATGACACTCAGCTGAACTTTACAGGGGGCTGAAATGAAGACCAGGAGTTGAGTTGAAGCCCATGGTGCCAACTGACCTTTCTGTGGGATTGGAGGGTAAGCAGCCAAGAACTGTGGGGAGTCATGTATCCCAGGAGCAAAAGGATGTCCCAAAGACAATGCAACTGATTTTGAAAAAGCACATCAGGAAAACTGAATCTACAGATTTGAACAGACTCTTGTTATGGGCTAAAGACTGTGACCTGACTCTAAATAGCAGCAATGTTTTTGACCCTCAGACATGGGACGCTTCAGGGGACGCTTTGTGGTACCAAATTATGTGGGGTGACAGAGTGCTGGCAGAGCTTTTGTGTCTGTGGTGGGCAGTGTTAGAGGTGCTCATGGCACCTGGAAAAAGAAGGATCCTGCCTCGACAGTCACATCGGCCCCTATCTGCGTCACCACCAAGTGAAACACAATGTTCCAATCATAAGCTTGTTGGAGCTGTGAAAGGAGAACTGGGGAATGGCTCCTTTGCCCCCTGATCCTTTTGATCCTGGGGGCAGCTTGATCTTTTCCACCCCAATCTGCATGATCGATGGGCAGTGGTGATAAAACAAGCTGCTGCAGAGGGGAATGTGGATTTATTGCATGCTTTTCTGGTCGTTGACCAGCCAAACCACCTAGATGGAAAGGCTTGCCTTGTGGTATCAGAAAAGAGCTCAGCAGCACTGGCAAAGGCAGCAGTGCATCCCTGCTCCCTGCACAGGGCAGGATTTACCTGGGGAAGGGAAGAAGCATGACCAAGATGAACTGTATCCTGTTGACTGCCTGCATTGTTCTGATTGCTTCTTGTGATGGATGCTCCTCTGATAATCCTGGTTTGAAAGTTGTCCTCTCAAGCTGAAATTACACAAAACCATTAACTCTTTCCAATATTGCTTATTTTCAGTTCCTGTCTGTAGGCAGAAACATTCCCTTGTAATTTTGTTTCCCAAGGTTCTGTCTGTTAAATCACTGTCTCCATTCATGGGAAGGATGGTTACCAGTTATTGGGTGTTTTGATCTGTCTGCCTGTTCATGGGAAAATAAGCTCTTGTGAAGTCACGTTATCTTGTGGAGAGCCTGGGCAAGCTCCAGTGAGTGATGTGAAGGAGATAAATTATAAAATGCTAAGGAGTTGAAATGGCACATCATACATTTTACTTCCTTGCCCTAGCTTTTGGGTTTTGCTGAAAACAGTGACATGTGAACTTAACACTTTAAGGCTCTAGAGAGGTGGCAAACTGATGTTAGACATTTTCCTGAATTTGATAGGTTGAAATACCTTCCTGTTCGGATTGATACCTATTCCATGTGTATTTTTGCTTCCACTCTGTCCTGCTTTCGCCATACAGGTGAACCTGTGAAAGACATTCAGGCATTCAGTGTCATTTTTTGTCTGCTTTTGCAGCCCTTGGAGTACCTGTCTCCATAAAGACTGATAATGGGCCAGCCTATACATCCAAACAGATGATTTTTTAATTTGTGGGGAAGTGCTGTGTCACGGGTATTCCACATTCCCCTATGGGTCAAGCAATTGTTGAACAGGCCCATAGGATTCTCAAGTCCATGTTGTTAAAATAAAGTCCATTTTGAAAATAAAGTTCACAGGATCTAACCACACTGACAGGTTGTGCTGCTCCCTGAAAGAAATCAAATTACCCTGGTTGCCAGTCTTGCTTAGTACATTTTAAAGCACCTCTTGTCTATATAAATGATGCTATTATAAAAACTGCTCTCACCTTGGCATTTAATTTTTTTTGGTGAAGGACACAAAGCACAGGGCCTCAGTGAAAATATTCACTTCCTATTAACAGTCAGAAACAGTCCTGGCACAGTCTATTGGTGATAGTCACAGGGACGTATGTGTGGTAATAAACAGCCCTTCTAGGCTTTTTGCTGTGGGCTCTGAACTTTGCTGTGCTGCAGCTGGCTTGCTTGCAAAAAAGCCCTTGTCTGTGTCTTTAATGAGGGACTTTCCTGAGGTAGAAATTGCCTTCCTTGGAATTAGGGGAGGAGGAGTGATGTGTATTGTGGAGAAAAGCTAAGCCAGGAAACACCTGGCAACCAGATGGCCCCTAGCAAGCTGCATTGTGCCCACACCTTCATTAAGGATTACTTTGGCTGTCTCTGGGTAATAGATTTAGAGGTTTGGGGTCACAAAGAATTAGAAAATTGCAGGCAGTTGCAATTAAACACGAGTTATTTTTAGAGGACAAAGAACTGAGCTGAAAGCTGAATTAGAGCTACTTGAAATGTTAGGGCTCAAATTCTAGGGTGGTATTTTCTAGGTGACTGACAAAGTAGCCCATGCACTCCAGTCAGAGGCACAAAGCCACCCAGGGTGGTGACAGGTGGGCTCGAGAGGGCAGAGCTGTGAGCAATGGCAGCAATGTGCAAGTGGCATTATTCTACTTCCTTGGGGCAGCTGGTGTTAGGTACTTCCCTCTGAATATTCATGTGTGCAACAGATAAAGGTTACTTAGACTGCTAGCAGAATAGAGCTGTGTGGTTTGCACTGTGATTTGTATAAGCCTGGTTCAATATCTTACACTTATGTTTTACCTACATTTAATTTTGTTTTGTTAATTTTGTTTTGTGTTTCCCCATCAAAGTGCTTGCAGTCCAAAAAAGGCAGGCTCAAGGTAATAAACTTTTCAGGTGAATGATAAGAATTTTACTAGGGAAACAGACATCTGGGCAGAAGAGTACACACAATTTTTTGTGTTGTTGACTACTTGGCAGCAGTTGGTGGCATGTGGGGATCAGGAATTCAGGCTGACTCTGTGTGGTTGCCTAGAAGTGAGCAAGAGGAAGCTGCTCCCCCTCCTACATCCTTGATACTCACCTGCTTACTCCAGCAGGTAAAAAGAGCATGGCAGTACTGAGGTGTGTGGGTGTGTTTTGGCTGTCTCACAGCTGCTCTGGGAGATGCCTTTTCTTGAGGGAGCTGCTCTGTGGATAAGTGCAGCCACACAGTCTGTGGTGATTGGGAGTGGGGCTGGGCCCGGCCTCATCCCCAGTGGGCACAGCTGTGCAGGACAGGTGAATGCTATTGAAGGGAACGAGCCATGGAGTGCCCAGGGGCACTGACCAACCACCAAAGGGAACAGAGGGCACACAGGTGCAGTGCATCAACAGGAGGGGATAAAAGGCTGCGCTGAAGAACAATGAAGAGTAGGTGCTCCAGGTCTTCTGAAGAGATGAGGTGTTACTCTGTATGGGTTGAAGCTTTCTGAAATTGTGTGGTGATACTCTGTGGCTGTCTCAACTGTGGCACGTGCTGTGACAAATAAGTGGCTCAGATCTCTTGGTTCTTGCTGAATCCAGGCCTGATTGATGCTGCCTTGCAGCTCACCTGCTCATTGCCTTAAAAGGTCTTTAGTTATCTTGGGAGAATAATACGTGCCAAAGAATCTTGGTCAGTCCAGGGGCCATGTAAATTCCAGTTGCTTTCCTTGCAAACACTTTGGAGCATCTTCAGGAAGTTTGAAGGTTGTTCATTACTTTCATTCTCATGATGTTGATGTAAGAGTGAGGGCATTGCTGGCTTTTATCCTGTATATTCATTTGAGCAGCTTCTTTGCAAAAAGTGTATCTCTTTGTCAGTTTCATGTTAAAATGTTTGTAAGCACAACTTGAAAGCACTTACAAATGGAACACCAATTTAATTACTTGTTAGCATTGATATCAAAGCTTTTTGTGAATTTATTGTAGTGTGTTCTGAGGAACCCACCTTAAAACCTTATTTTATGTATTTCTTCAGTTTTTAAGTCCACATCCTGTGGAGTTGGTTCTACAGTTGCAATCCTTGTTAAAGACAATCTTAACTTCCATTATGCAACTGAAGTGTTTGTATTCTATTAAAAACAAGCCAATGGTCCTCTGCCACATGGTATGGGGCAGCCACATAAATATGGATCAATGTCTTGAAAGAGTGGGTCAAGTTACCAGTAAGACTTTTAATTTTCTTGTCTCTCTGAATGTGAAAGGCCATAGGCAAAAATATTCTTTTGCTGTGTGGTGATGGTGTCTTCAACCAGTGAAAACCCCGCAGCAACAGCTTGGAAAAAAAAGCAGGGGGAGTGTGCCTGAAGGATTTACTGTGCTGCTCTTGGTTTTCCCTTGAGAGGAGCCCAGCTGTCTTGAAGTTGAAATTGAAATGTAAATCCTAAATTAGGCATAATTAGGGTACTGCCTTTAGACAATGTCTGATGCAGGCAGCTTTGGTTTTGGGAGTATGCAGGTTTTCTCAGTGTTTGAGCAGTGTATGAGGGAGGAGATGATTAGCAATTAGCATATTGTGTTGGTGCTCTCCAAAGTTGGGACAAAAACCACAACATGAGTTCTTTTTCCCCAGGAGTCCTGCTGCTACCAGTATGTAAATCTGATGAAGACCTGTAATTCTAAATATACAGAATTCCTGCTTCAGTAATGCATTGGTATTAAAGTGAGCAGAAGGTTGTGGTATGGCTCTTTCTTATTTTGTGTGCATTTTGCAGAGTTGGAATGGAGAAGTCCTGGGATATCTTGCCTTGGGTTACCATGGGCCTGCCAAAGGGCTAAAGACCTCTGTGAATTGGGTTGCAAGGTGGCTTGCCTTAGCTAGGAATCTTTACTTTGTCTCTGCTGGGCTTGGATTAGTCCTTGGAAGAAGCACATTTTGCAGAAACATTTGGCGTGGTAACTCAGGCACAATAACCTCATTTTTGTTAAGGAGCTGGAGTTATTTCCACTGTGTGGAACTTGCTGGAGGCATGAGCATGTAGGAAGCAGTAGAGAAAGTTTTGGTTGGAATGGGCTTGGGGAAGCAGGCTGGGACTCATTCCCATCTGGAAGCTGAGCGACTGTGGTGTTTGTTATTCTTCTGTGTTGGGGTTTTGGCACCTGCTTTCACACTAAATCAGCTGTTGAGAATGTTGTAAAGGTCTATAAATCCCTCTGTAAAGGTGCTTAGGGCTCTCTGCTTGTGTCTGACAACTTGAGGCTTCTCTTCTCTCTCCCTCCTCTCTCTCTCTAATTCTTTCTTACCTTTTTTTCCCCAGAAGACTTGTAGTGCAGTGCAGGGGATGTTAAGGACAAAACAGTTTCAAGACTTCAACCTTATAACCAATTAATAGTAGTAATTATTGTTTACAATATTACTTTTGCTAGGGAATGTCATGAAGTACTTACTGAGATGTGTCATACAGAGACATTCATGGTCTAAAGATATCATAAATGGTCTTGTTTTATGGCTAAGGCCAACATAATTTTTCGATCTAGAAAAAGACCTCTTTCAGCCTAGCTTTTAAATAGTGTTATGAAGTGGTCTTGTGTGTGCTATAATCATGGTCCTGTACATTGATGTTTGATGGCTCAGAGACATAAATAATATTATAGCACTGCTTTAAAATAAGTGCTTTTTCACATTGTTTAGCTTAATATATTAACTAGGGAAGCAGAAAGCAAAGCAGATGTTTGTTTTCCTTTTTCCATACTGAGAAAGCTTGGTTTTGCCATGTAGATTTTTTTCTTTTGGTGACAACTGGTGAAATCGTGCTGTTAGTCAGATAGAAAAGTGCATCTTTATAAAATGTCATTTGAGATACTAGAAAATGTCTAGCTGGGCTAATGTTGTCACTTATTCTAAGCTAATAGCTTAGGTACTTCCTGCCATATAGTCATATAATGGTCTGCTTTAAGTCCTGTATTTGTGAATCTTGAGCTATGACTCAGGGATTTAATTTTTCTTTTCAATTTGGGACAGAGACTAAAATAAAGATGATCTTCTACAAGTGAATCTGACAATTTTGTAGAGAATTACTATATTTCTGTGAATGTTTTAAACTAACTCAGTCCTTTACTGGAGAATTATTCCTGCTTCATAATGCCATCTGTTGCTTAGACAAATTCTACAGGAAGTCTTTTTTTCTCCCCAAAGTGCTAAGGATATAAAAAATTTCTTACGGAACTGATTTGCATTGCTGTGAAGTTCCCCAAGCATAATCCTAACTGATCAGCACTGATCCTTTTACTGATTTACAGTAAACTTTTAATTGTACATCCTTACTCATAAAGCTATTTATGCATGTGCATGTCTATGTGTGCACATATATGATTCCACTCAGCTGAATGGAACTCAATATACAAATACCACTGGAGTCTGATACTTGGATTGTGTTAAACAGAAACAGTCTCAACAGTAGGGACAGGACTGCCAATACATGGAGCTGTCACTGGACAGTTTACAAGTGAAATATGTTCTACCTGCAATCAATGCTACATCATTCAGTTTTGCACTGATGTGCATGAATCACTGGACCCTTCTGCATACTGCATTCACATGCCATGAAAATAGCTCCTGAACACACAGAAAAACTCTAAATAGGGAGCTTTTCCTATGGCAGCAATGACTTACACAGTAAGAATAATGTAGTGCAGGATCAAGAAATGTAAAGAATGACAGAATAACCTGTACATGTCTTTTGAGGTATAAACATTCATATTATAACAATCTTTATGATCAATTGACAAGAAAAGAACTAAATAATCTTACTGGATTCCTAAGTTTTACCCCTCTTGCCATGCTGAGATGATTTCTACAGTATAAATTGATGAGTATGTCCTTAGTCGTTTTCCCTCATTTGCTTGGTTGTATGAATCATAACTGTGAGAACCTTAGATGGAATAAATAGGTTTTGTTTCTTGTTCTGTAAAGGGGAAGGTTCTGTGTTCTGCTTCCTGTTGCAGGAGAGCCTGATGTCCGCTCTGGTTGTGAAGTTCAGGTTCTTGATTGCCAGCTTTACTCTCCTTAAGGAAGGGAGCTGTCATGCAGAACTTTGCAAAGGGCCCTGGATATCAGATTGGGTCTGCTATTCCACTGTGGATTCATGTGGAGAGCAGGAAGACAGGATAGAAAAGTGATGATGTGTAATCTAGAGCCTGTTTGGTTCACTGAAAAGAAGTATGTATTATTAATTATCATCTCCCATTGAAAGAGCTTCCAAAGGCAGATTAAATATTGTGGGGAGTTGTCTCCTACTGAGACATTCTTTACCTAGAATCCTCAGAAGAATTAAAGTCTGCTTTATATTCAATTGGCAAAATTTTATAACAAGCCTATTGGTTTCATTTATTCACTATAAAGCTTGTGGGAGGGACAGTAGTAAATTGGATAAGACTGTTACTGTTTTTTCCATAATTTTCTAGACTGTCCTACAGGTGAGCAGCATAGAAACCTTGCTAAAAATTATGGCATAATTACTGATGTATTGGGATTTATGAAGGGATTCCTTACAGAGCAAGGACAACTTATAACAAAATTAATGGCCTGCCAGCTGTAGAGCTTTTTTTAAAGGGAGAAAGTGCAGATCCTTCAGCATCACTTGTACATTTTCACATGTAATTTGTATGGTGGCTTTTGGGAAGGATGAGGGAGACTTCCTACCTGTTTAGACCATGAACATAAGCTGGCAAATTAATCTAGAAGCACAGGTATGTGAATATGCATCCAGGTGAGCATTCATGTGGGTTTTGTTCTGTACTCATTGAAGCAGCAGAGAGAAAGAGAGAGATTAGTTTGTGCTGGGTCTGAAACTGCAGTGTTTCAAAGGTAAATGACATTTCTATTCACTCTTTCTTTATATGGTATTCTACAGTCTTGAGAGTTCAACAGTTAAGCCTGGACTGTAATCTCTGGAAGTCTTTTTATGAGAGTTATTTTGCAGTAAAACCACATGCTTTATAAATCTTAATGTGTCAATGGAAGGTCACCTGCTCTAACACCATCAATCAGGATTTACTTTCTAGGTATAATTGAAATCTGCACCTGAATTACTAACTATTGGCCATTAGATAATTTTAGTTACTATATCAAAGTTTCATTTTGGCATTTTCCAGTCAAAGACAAAATCTGGTTTTGGGTGTTTTTCCCCAGTTGTGATTGAGGTCTTTCTCCTTTAGCAAAAACCAGGTGGCATCAGTGCTAGCCTCTTCATTAGGGGTAAAAAGGAGCCTGTGCTTGTAGACTGTTGCAGGATTAACACCTAAAGTGTGGTTATTCCCTTTCCTGCTCTTCAAACAGTGCACACCCACCTGTGGCACTGTCCTCAAGCCTCTGGGGCAAAACTCATCCTTTGCTCAGAACAACCTGTTTTAGGAGAAGATCTCTGGGTACAAACTTCAAAATTCTATGTGTATTATAAAAAACCACAAGTTTCAGTCTGCTCTGAAACTGGCTCCTAAATATGCAGGGAGAACTATGTTGATGCCAAGGGATCTAGAGAGGAAAGGCATGCTTGAAGTGAGCATTTTGCCTGTGTTCTGTGGTCCTGGACTCCTGTGTTACTGTCTGAGGTAGGTGGCTGTGTGTCTCTTTGGGCAAGCAGGGGACTGCTGCCTTTTAGGAGAAAGAGCACTTCATGGTCCCTGTGCTGTCCAAGGATGTCTGGGTGATTTTGTTACTTCCTTCATGGTTCTCATCTCAGGAGTATTATTTTGGTGCAGGTTCTTAAAGCCCTCACACTCTTCCCAGATGCACTGGTGATAACACCATGCACTGTCCAGGTACTTGTACAGATGTCCTGATTCATAAATGTTCATTAGTTCATATCATGGACATTAATCCCATAAACCAGCTCCAATCAGCAGCTGAACTGGGGCCAGATTTATGGGGGGAACCAAGTCTCTCTTTGAGCACAGGGCACACAGAGGAGAAAAGGGCAGGTCTGAAATCAGTGTGTAATTTAATTGTTTTGGTTTTCTTAAGGCCTTGAAGCAATGCAATGCAGGTTTTTTGAAGCTGACATAACAAAATATGGGGATATGCTGCCAAATCCATGTGGGTGGAGAAAAAAAGGAGGTGTTACTGATTTTTATAAACACTTGTGTTCTCAAGAAAGAAAGAAAAAAAGGAACAGACTTTCCCAATGGTTCTTTGAGAATGTAAATGCCGTGAGTATTTTGGTTAATGGCAGAAATGGCATTTCCTGTGCTGTCTTCATTGCTCAATTGCCTTGTCCTAGTTACATAAGTTGTAGTTTATCAACTGGAGCAGATGCATAGAAAACCAGTTGGAGAACTCTACGAGTCATTCATCACTTTCTTACAATTTCCCGCTGAATTACTCATACTCACAGTTGCTGTGAAAAGAGAGCTCAGGTATTCTGCATCAAAGCCTTGAAGGTGCATCCTTTCACCTGTAAACTAAATATTTTTTGCCTTATATTTGATGATATTTAGGTGGAAAACTTGAAAATTAGCACAAACATCTATAGTTTTCCACAGAGGCAAATCTCAAGTGTTTTTAGCAATTATGGGACTCTTTTTCATCCTTCATAAAACCTTATTTGTTGCAGTGGTTGGAGACAAATTAATTGTCACACTTGTTTACACCTTAGGTGGTGAGGGATGCTTGTCACCAGCCTACATAAACCATTTGCTTTACAGCAGTATAATGATCAGCCCAATATAATATTTTATTTATGTAACCAAAGCTAAAGAAGATAGTTTTTATCAAAAGATTCTATGTGTAGATGGCTAATTATGACAGATGTGTAAATTACCAGTGTTCAGGTAATTTTGAGTTCTTTAAAAGAGGACAGTGACTTTTAAAATATTTGGCTCTGCACAGTGTGGCCTGGAAGTGGAGACTCTCTAGTGGATGTTCATTTTGATTTGTAGGAGAAGAGGCTTAGAACTGCCTGGACTCAGCACTGTTTGCTCTCCATTCTGGGCCTCTTGCTAGGCTGATGCCAGAGGGCCCTCTAAAGATGCTGAAGTTTTTATTAATCTTATTATTGAGTGCTCTCTACATTAAAAGTGTTTTGCTGTTCAGAGCTCTGAGATGCTGCAGGGCTGGGGCAACATTACTTGAAATAGTAGTGACCAACTCGGTTCCAGGCAATCAAAATAAGGAGATGTTGGAAGAAAACAAACTAAAAAATCTATCCCCAAATGGAGCAGAGGACACAGTGTTTAGAATTGCAGAAATGCTTGGTTTTCCCTCTTTTTGCAAGCCTGACCTGAACCTTCTTGCTGGTGGAAGCTGTTAGCTGTGGAGCTGTTGATCCCAGCAGCAAAACCAGCCTGTTGTACTAATCACTGGATCAGGGAGTGGGACTGCTAGGTCTTGTTTGCCTAAATTGGCCTGGTAGTGCCTTTCAGTCAGTGGCACTAGAGTGAATAATAAACTCAAGATGTGTCCTGGTGTCTTCATTGTAGGCCACAGGTCTTACAATGTAAGTTATTAAATTACTGTAGATGAAACACCAGAGAGATTGGTCCTTGAGTCCCTTGGGGACTGTGGAATTGCAAATGAACTCCTCACAATTTACTTAATCAGAGCATGTATTTATTTTTTTCAGAAGGCCTTCTCTTGTGACAGAAGTTCATGGAGCGGCTAATTGGAACAGAGGTACAGCTGGGACTCTCAGCTGCCTTCCCAGAGTAGCAAACTCCTTTTGTGCATTTCTGTGCCAGCTCTCTATGATGTACTGAGAGATATATATATATATATAGATATATATATGATGTACTGTAAGGAATTTACATTGAGCCTCTGTCAGGGGCAGGTAGGCCCAAAACTCCTCAGCACTCACTATGGAGGAAAACTACTGTGCTGACACAGTGCCTCATAAATAATGTGGTTTGCTCCCAGTTTCTAACATGCTTTTCTTTGTTCTTCTGAGAACTCTTCTGTTCTTCTTCTATAAATAATATTTTTGTTACTGTTAACTTGTCTTTCTAAACAAAAATTACTACTCTTTTGTGATGTGTCATAAGGTGATTCGTCTCCAAGTTCATTGGATCTGTGGTGTCAACTACAGTTTGTATAGTTTAGATTGTAGGACAGCTTTAGAGCATGAGATCTTTCCTGCCAGTCTGAAAAATCTAGATCCTCAAAGAAAATGAGTACAAATGTTTGGCTCTTCTGTGAAGTGATCTGCTGCCCTCCATGTGCTTGCAGGTGTGGATGTAGGGGCCAAAATCTATAAGGCTGGTGTTTTCAAAAGTGGGAATTGGGATGCACACAAATCCTGGATTTCTTTGTACACAAGCTCTATGAATCATGCGCAGCCCATGGGGGCTGGCTACTGCCCATGTGATGTGTTCCCTCCTGTAATCCAAGTGAAATGTTTTCCTTCTGAGCAGCCCAGTGTCTGGGTGGTGACTGCAGGGAGCTGTGTGAGGTGGACATCCAGGCTGCCCAGGTGCCACCTGGCTGAGGAACCTGCTGTCCTCCTCTGAGTTGTCCCAAAAGACTTTGGCCCTGGTGTTGATGTCCTAATTCTCTCCATGCAGTCAGTGTAAGAAAGACCAAAGAAAAAAGCTCTTAGGTCTTGAGTACAGGGGCAATGTTTGTCCTCAAAAAATGTGTTGTTATTTCATGAGATGGAATGAGGGAAAAGGCTTTAGTAGTCATAGTAAAAGTTTTATTTTGAGATAAAGAGAACATGAGGTAAACTTGTTACTCAGTTTACTTTTCCTAATGCTCATTAAATTTATCGTCAGTGTATTTGCATTATGTTCAGGTTATCTAATGAGCTTGCAATTACTCCTTCTCTTTTTTCGTCCCAAATTCTCATCTCTACTATCGTCACCATGAAAAAAAGCATTGTATAGCAATAGGTTTGCTGCTCTAAATGAAGGGAGTTCTTTTTAACATAAGTTGATTTAGTGTCTGAAACCAGAAGAGTCACGGTTTGTCTCCTGGATCAGGTGGATGTGGTGGTGAAGATCAGCTCACACAGGAGCTTTTTGTTTTGTTCTTGAAGACAAGTATTCTTCTGATAAAGGAGGATATGCAACTTTAGGAAATAAAGAATTATAACTACTTTAACATCTGGTATCAACCAAAAAAACGAGTGTGCTCAAATATCAGAATATTATTTTTCTGTAGTTAAGACTGTGTTTCCATCATAAAGACTTTTAGTATCTCTAGGGATTACAGGATAATAATAACTTGGCAATAAAAAAAAGAAAAGAAAAATTTGCCAGTTGAAAGTTGGCTTCAGATATATTCTCCTGAGTATATTTTTTTAACCATATCATAACAAAACCAAATTGTTATATTTAGATTATATCAGATGAAAAAAATTCCTAGCAGTCTGTCATCTGAGGTCGGATCTTTGTGGTGAGAACTGCCATCTCAAAAGGAGAGATTCCGTTTTGGTGTTTAAAATGCCTGGTGATTTTTTTGTTGTTGTTCTGTTTTGCTTTTATATAAAACATGCTTAGCTGTCCTGTAGTTGCAAGCAATCTGCATGTCTCCAAATTCTAGCTGTGTTGGAAGTGAGGTTCCTGGGTGGTGTTGGTAAGTCCTGGCACGCGTCTGCCCCTCTAGAGACACAGATGTGCTTAAAGTTGTGTTCTTGCATGCCATGGCTGTTAGTGAGGGCTAGCTTCTTCATCATGCTGTGGCAGTGCCACGTGGATGCATGTTTATGGATACAGATCCTGATTCTGTGCTCTGGAAAGTGGAACAAAAATTCTGGTTCGATTTTGGTTCCATTGCAGTGCTTTGAAAAGGAGTGGATTGCTCTGGGAAGCTGTGACTCCCCTGTGCCTCTGCCTGCTCCATTCCCCCCTCTGCCTTTGCCTTGAGGGGAACCAATGCCTTGCACAAAACCCAGTGATTTTCAGGAAGTCATTCCAGTCTGCTTTGCAATAATTCTCTCTTTGAGTGAATTTGTTTGGTAAATTAGCAAGAGTGTCTGGCATACTGAGTGCAGAGTTTCCTGAAAGGAAAACAAATATGAATTTAATATGAAGAGTTCATTTACATGTTTCTGTTTTGAAAATGAATTTTTTCACCGTTCTGGAAGCTGGATGAATAGTCCTGGAAGCAGAGAGAAACAGGAATGGGAAACATGCAGCTTGAGTGCAACATTTGAGATACTGCCCTGTGCAGAGGCTGAGCTGGAGACTCCAGCCTGGCACTTTGGGGTGCAGCTGCTGAAACAATCCTCTCTAAATAACAGATCTTAGAGGTTGTTTTGCTTTTTTTATTTGTAATAAGTCAGTTGTGAATCTTTGTTTGCACTATTCATCAGGCCTCAAAGATGGAGGAATAGCTTTTAATGAATTCATGCACTAATATTTTTCCATCAATAACTGAGTCAATTCCTCGAAGGCAAGCATCTCTTTCTATTTGAGGTGTGTGACCATTCAGACTGTGGCGTCTTTGCTGATGCTGCCACTGAAGAGGCCAGCTGCATGGATAATGGATCTTGGGATCTGCCTTTCTGTCTGTCAGCAGCTGGATTGCACCATCATGGAATTTCATGCAGGCTGTGCATAAAGATTGGCTGAAGCAGCACAGTGAGTGAGGCCTGGGTAAAGATAGCTCAGATAGGCAGTGCTGTGGTACCTCCCAAAATAATAATTTTTTGTTTGTCCTCTTCTTGGAGCACATGTGTTTGTGGCAGAGGTTACTGCTTCAGCCGCTGGTGCCCACTCCAGGCTGAGACAGCTGTGCTGGAGGCTCTCTCCCCCAGTTTGAACTGAGTAACTGTGCTAACTTAGCTTGGCTCAACAAAATTCCTGTGAGGAGCTGGATTGACAGCTCGTGGGGAGGCAGCCCCAGAAGGAGATGGTGTGTTTATGGGGACTGAGGAGTAGTAACTGGAGAGCTACCAATGCATTTTCTTTTGTGGGCAGTATGGGAAGGCCAGCTTTGTGTTTATTTTTTAAAAATCTTCCTTGCAGTTTAAAGCCAGCTCTCTGTTTAGAGCAAGTGTTTGCGTTTGAGCCTTTGGAAGTGCTTGTGGTCAGAGGCACCAGCAGCACCTACAAGGGGACACCTGGCTAATGCTTGGTCCTTTTTCAGTTTTGTGACATCTTGGGAACAGAGATCAAAAGACTTGGGAAAACTGGTGGGGATGAGTAGGTGAATTGAAAAAAAAATTATTTGTTCCAACTTGTAACTGGAGGAAAATGTGTTCCTCTGTTTTGTAGACAGAGTACTTTCAGGGCTTTGCTAGGATTACATGGGCCATGTGACAGTCAAGGGCATTCTCTGCACTTTTAGGAACAGAGTTTGTGGTGACTGGGAGTGGGGCTCATCCCTAATGGGCTACAGCTGTGAGAAGCAGGTGACCAGTATTGAAGGTAACGAGCCATGGAGTGCCCAGGGGCACTGACCAACCACCAAAGGGGACAGAGGGCACACAGGTGCAGTGCATCAACAGGAGGGGATAAAAGGCTGGGCTGAAGGACAATAAAGAGCTGCATATGCTTGAAGCCTTCTTTGGTGTTGGTTGTGCCTTCACTGTTGTCTCGACAGTAGACCAGTGGCGAGTCATAACTGTATGGGACATTGAATTTCTTGCTGGCAGGTTAGGAATTTCTCCTGTAGTTTGTACCCTCTCTTGTACTAGGCTTTCTCTGCAGATTTAGCCTTGACTTGCTCCTGTCCAGGGATGAGATTCTTGCTGGCAGCAACTGCATGGTTTGTGTGTGCAGGTTTGAGTGCTTGTCTTGAAAAGGCTGACAGAGTCAGATGGAATTCTTAGGTTTCACTGTCTGACCAAAAGATGATGGTGATTTGTTTAAAGATATTCTGACTGCTTAGTTACATACTTTTAGAGGGTTGCAGTCACTTCAAGTGAGGGATCATAACAGCTAAAATGTGTTTCTTTTCCAGACTGTTACATAGCTAAATGGATTGCATGACACTAGATCAACCTCTCCAGCCCCTGAGATGCTCTTGCTGCACAGAGACTCAAGTTTGTTTTCAGAAGCTAATAAGGATTTTGCCTTTCACTCAGGCTCAGTTTTCTGAGTCACTTAGTGAAATTTTACTATGTTTTCTTCTTGGTAGGGAGTCCCATCACTGACAGTTCAAATGCTTACTCCTTTTTGTGTGAGAAATATAGTCTGTCACAGCCAGCAGTGTGGGTAGACCTGAACTGCGTTTCTGGGAAATTCTGTAACAGTGGTATAACGTGTCATTGGGTGCTACTGTGCTATTTCCTAGCAGATTTAGCTCTAAGCTGGAGTTTTGTCCATAGAATACTTTTGTTCAGATGTAATACACTGCATCAGGGTGTTTCTTGCTTTCAAGAGAGAAGTAAAGCATTGAATCTCCAAAATGCTTCACAATGGCAACACAGGTCTCACTGCAAAGTAAGTTATGAGCAAAGGTTTGACAAAGTAAATCAGAATTTCTGGTAAGGATCTTATATCTGGTTTTGGGAGTACCACTCTGCAGAATTGTAGTGCTTTCCTGTCTCAGTTGTACACAGGTGCATTGTTCTTAGCTGAAACATGCTACAATCCACCCTTCCGACAGGTGAGCTCTGGAATCACAGCTAAGTATGACTAGGGCATGTTATGGAGTTTGAGGTTCTCCAGTGTAAAACCAACATTGATATGTACTGGAATGAATCCAGTGGGTGATTAAGGGGACAACTGGGTTTGAGGAGAGACACAGAGGGAAACAACCTCCCCTCCACCTGCCAAGAGGGGAGGTTATTCAGGAGTTTCAGTGCTGTCTTTAGCTACCTTGTGAGTAGGGAGGGTGTAGAACAGGTGCTGCCAAACTTTTCTTGAGGCTCATGATGAAGGAGCCAGGGCAAAGGGTGTAACTTGAAACAGGGTATATTCCAGGTAGATATAAAAAAAAAACCCTTTTGTATCATGAGGGTGGTCAAACACTGGAACGCTGGAACAGAGATACTGAGGGGTTGTACACTCTTTAGTCCTGGAGGTATTTTGAAGCTCAGCTGGATGAGGTCTGGGTCAACTGCTTGGGATAGGTACATAGACAAGAGACCTCAGGAGGCCCTTCCAGCTTGTGTCAGTCTGTGATTCTAGATCTGTGTGAGGGCTGTGGCCTCTTAAATGGAAACTGATGAGGAGGATCAGATGTGCTTGAGAGTAGTCAGCTCTTGTGTGACTCATGGGTTGAGTTCTGGTATTGACTGAGTGTTACAGGTAGAGTAAAGCAGGTGTGCAAGTCCTCCTCCCATACTGGCTCTGTTGCCATTCTGGTTTGGAGGGTTTGCTGTAAGCTGTTGAACAGTAATTTTGTGTAATTAAATTCCTATTATTAGTAGATATTTAGAATAGAGACCCGACAAGGTAAAGGCCTTGTCAAGCCTCTAAAGGGGAAGAAATGATGCCTTAGGTTTTAGCTTTCATATTTTTCAGATTCTGTGCTGCCTAGGGGTGTAGCTCTGAGCTTCATATTAAGTGCCAGTAGACAACCCAATCCTTTTCTAGCTTAAGACCAAGGACAACCATTACAAGCTTCAGGCCAAAAGGTATAGACAATGAGGAACTGAAGAAGAGCAAATGAGGAGGATGGGACTTCATAACCTGAAGCTGTAATTGGACAATTAACTTCAATATGCAAATGGACCAAAACTTATGTGAGACCTCGTGACTGGTTGTGCATTTTGTGACCATTTTGGATCTATCTTGAGTGTAGCCCTGGCCAGCTCTTGTACTGCCCAAGATGTATCCTTTAAGACCTTTCAATAAGTACCAACTTCATTCCTTTAGCTCTGTCTAGTCTCTGTTCCAGGTTCAGCCTCTCAAGGCATCAGATGTGGTGGAGTTGTGAAGAACAGCAAAGAAACATCAGTAGATGTACAAAACTAGCAGAGTAGCTTTCTGAAGCAGACTAGGATTTTTCCACTCCTCTATTTGTATACCCTAGCTGCTTATTAAAAGGACCCCCTCTGTGTGATGTTCCTGGCCTGGCAAAGAGTCTTTTTTAAGTGCTAGGAAAAGAAAGAACTATACTGATTTTCCTCAAGAGAGAGGGCACAGCAGCCCAAATGGGTCATCAGAAAATCATAGCAAAGATAGG
>NW_005054606.1:265794-284240 GCF_000277835.1 Geospiza fortis | reverse complement strand
GGGCAATTCATGGCCAAAATAGCTGATCCTGCACAGCAGCTGTTCTCTCCAAGCATCAGAATGTGTCCACTGATTGTAGGTTGCTTTTGTCCTCCTTTGGCTGGTCTGTGGGAAACAAATGTTTCTACCAAGATCAAGCTGCTGGCTGTTTTTATAACTTGTGCCAAGGTTAAATGTCTTCTGCCTGGTTAAGACTGACTTTTATGAGGTAGGATGTGAAAAGTGAATGAACCTGGGAGAAAAACAGGGGCAATACCAGCTTCTGGTTTGTGTCTCAGTACCATCTTGGGAATCTGCTATGGAAATGTTTAGACTAAAAATATCTTTTTTTAACAATTGGAAACATCTTTCAGAAGCTCTTAAAAAGTGTTTGAGATAAACAGCACCTTTCATTTGTGGCTAATATCAGACTATTATTGACATTTATTGCTTTCACAATGATCTCTTCGTTCCAGTGCATTGCTGTGCTTGGGCTCTCTGACAGGTCTAAGCCCTGCGCAGTATCCCTTAGCAAATGAATATGGGTTTGTGTGACCATCACTCTAGGAGCAGAATTTCACTGACCCCTGAAATTTTATCTGGTAGGTTCAGGTCAGACAAAATTAGTCAGTATAATTTCCCTGGTGCTGAAAGCTTCACATGCACTGCAAAATGGAGTGTGAGATAATCTACCATGATGTATTTCCTGAACAAATCTCCTTGCTTCTCTGTCTTGGGGAAGTGTCACAGTGATAATGCTCTAGATACATTTGCTTTCCATCTGTCTTGGTGAGTGAGAAAGGGAGATGGAGTAGGAGATGTAAACTTTGTTTTCTGGGTCTCACAGGCAGCGTTACCTGTAAGGCAGTATGTTAACAACTCAGGGGCTGTACCACTTCACCTTTCTCAGCAATAGCATATTCTTGGGGAGTAGAATGTTTGTTTGTTTCTGCTGTCCCAGTGTTATTACTACACAGTAAAGCTTGATGTATCTTTTGCATTTAGTAGCTGGATCACACATAGACAAAGAAACCAAACCAAAACCAGCCAAACCAACAAGAAAATGAAAACATCTGTGTCTGGGTAGAGAGGTTTAATTAGTTCTCCCCTGTGGTCTCTTTCTTGTCCTGCTAACATTGCTTTGGTCAGTATCAAAACAACATACCTTGTAGTTTCCCAAATATGTATTTGGGTATTGCCCCAGCCAGCAGTTGTGGTGTGTGATTTGTTTGTGTGGGAGAAGGAGCTGGGAGGTTTGGGAGGTGCTTGTGAGCCTGGATCTCAGGCTTCACCTCCCTGCAGGAACAGCTGGGAGCTGTGCTGCTCCCTTGGGAGAGCAGGGGTGTGTTTGGTGTCTTTAAATCAGAAACTCTTCAGAAGCTCTTACAGGATTTCTGATGCACCATGACTCAGATGAAGTCCTGATTTCATCTGGGGCTCCATGTCATGTCTAGTATGAAAAAAAAATATTTTCATACTTGGTGAGTTGTTGCATACCACTAAGCTTTTCTTACAGGATGTTAAGTTTATTTCTATTGATATTTACTATATTAAGACACAAAAAGAACAGTGTACTGCAGCCAGTAAAATTGGTCTGTGAATGGTAAACAAAACATAATTTTTAATGTAATGATAGTAAATTAATTGCATCTGTGTTAAATAATCCTTTATTTCCTGTATTGCTGTTTCTGGTTTGCTGTTTCTTTCCTGCTATTAAATGTTTAGTCAGGTATGGTAGCTTTGTTTCACTGCCTTTGTAGTACAGGTTGAGGTTTGTGCAGGAATTAATGAGCAGTGAGTGCTCATTTGCTTTAGGATTTGTGCTTGCTTGCACAATTAAATATGTTCTAGAAGACTGAAATACTTAGTATATTATTGCTGCCACTACAAAGCAACACATGCTGCTTACATGTTTAAAAATCGTTATTTAGGGCTGACTGAATGACAAATTTCTTCCCCCATAGTGGGTAAAAGTCTGAAAATATTAGAGTGTTTATTACAAAAATACCCTGTAGAGCTACTGATGGCTTAGATTTACAGTCCTTTAGAATGTTACTGATACCTTAAATAAACTGCATGACTGCACAGCTAAACATATATTCTGGTGATAAACATATTTTTAGATGTTGATGTTCTTGACTAGGACTGACAGAACTGTGCCAAATATAAATCCTAAATTTGTGAGAGGATTTATTGTCTAAGGAGATAGATAATTTTCTTTGGGCCACTGTTATTCTGATCTTCTTGGAGCCATAATACATGAAGCCAGTTGGGTTTAGGGGTGTAAATATTGCTGTAAATGAGGCAATAATACAATTCCTGTGAGAAACCTGATGGATAGCTGATGATCATTAATCAGTACTTTTTTTCTTGTTTCTAAAGAGAGTGGAGAACAAAGCAGAATGTCCATCAAATGAGTACAGAAATTATTGTTAATCCTTCTGAAGTGCCTTCTGGTGGTAATGAAAACTGCACAGACAATTAAAAAGAACAAAAAATAAGTATTTGTCCAGATGAGAACTCACGAGGAAGAGAGAAACAAGGCAACATTAATGGGGCTGTCAGAATTGTCTGTAAGGCAAAAGAGCAGAGAATAAAATCAGTCTAGATTTCAGCAGCTAATTCAGGACACAACATCACTGAGGGCAGCAAGCCCCATATTTTATCAGTATTTAGGGTATGTTCTGATATGTCCCAGGGTATGTATTTATTTACTGTTTTTCTTACTGAACTTGAAGATGTTTAGCTCCTAAAACAGAGCTTTCTCTTTTTAATTCAGCTATGTGGAAATCTTAGTGTGTGCTGAGAGTTGTCAAGTGGAGTCTGTGGAGTTGCAGCAGGGCTGAGAAATGTTTCAGTGTGATTCTTGAAATTGGGACTTAAGTTCTCCTGTGGCTTAAGGGGTGCTGGAACTAAATGTCCTTGCTATAAAACTATTTAGCAGAAGCTGTGTGTGTGTGCTGCAAGGCAGGCTGCCTGGGCTAGGCAGCATAATTATTTGTGGCAGGATGTTGTTCTGGACATCAGAGTAGAAGGATGGAGGAGAGCAGAACTCTGATTCATCCAGAGTCACAGCTGTGCCCTGCTGTCCCCACACATCAGTAAAGTATCTGCTCTCTGTTGTCCCCAACCTGCACATGTCCTTCCCTTTGAGGAGGACATTTGCCTTTCAAGGGCTGCAGAAGGTGGATTCTCCCCTGAGCTGGTCTTGCTGTCAGAAGGGCTGACAATGTAGAACTTTGGCTGATGGTACTTATTAAGGAGTGGGCTGGAGCAGCTCCAGTGTTAATTGCAGAACTGTGAACTCTGCTCCAAATGACTGAGGACCAGGTGTGAGGTGTTTGTGTTAGCCTTGGTGGGTAATGAGGTATGATGTCCTACCAGCTGCTCAGTGCTCTATACCATACCCATTCTCTCAAATTAACCCTCGTGGTGCATCTTTCTACTGAAATAATTCCTTATCAGAGGACCTGCAGTAGCTGTTTCCCTTCTGCATTGAAATTTTGCACCTTTTCCTCTATGGACTGTTTTGTTTGTTTGTTTGGGTTTTCTTGTTGTGATGTCTCCCTATTCCAGTCCCTTCCTTCCCACAATGTTGGCATTTTAGTCCCATCCTGTTGAACAGTCCTGGCATTCCAGAGGCTGAGAAACACGGGACGTGGCTGGATGCTCCTGACAAGAGAGGTCAAAGAGTAATAGATGATGCACAGTAGCCTAAATATGCCAGACAGCTGTGGACACTTTATGATGGACTTTATAATGTCCAAAGAGGACATTTATGATGTCATGATGTTTTAACCTGTTGCAGGGTCTAATTAAATTTATGTTAGTCTAAAACACTTGATATTTTATCTGCATTTGAAAGGAGAACATTTTCTCCTTCAGTCACTGCATTGAGTTCCTCGTGATCTTTACATCATGGATTTGCCTGAAATTGTTGACATCACCAGACACGGTGATGTCAGATGAGACATATGCTGGCAAACAAGGATGCTTTTTTAAAAAAATGTAAATTAGACCAGTCTGATAGTTACATTTTAAGGGTGGGGAGGGAAAGGCAGGGAGACATCTGTGATTTTAATCTTCTTATCATTGTTTTTGTGGCAGTGGGAGCCAGAAAAGAAGTCAGGTTTGCAGGGACAGCTGGTGAAAAGTTGTGTGCATGACTGGGTTGTTGCTGGGCTTTGCTTTGCACTGCCGCCGCACAAGTAAAACTTGTGCACATGCCACTTGGGTGTGTGTTGGCCAAGACCACCTTCTAATCAAAAACCAACCCAGTTCCAAAGCTGGCATCAGCAGTGGCAGACTCCCTTCCTGTACAGCGGAAGCCCAGCTCCACACTATGTAGGAGATGTTGCCCACTGGATGACAGATACATTTAAAATCAATTGTAAAACTGGATTTGGGTTTTTGCAAGTTAAATAGAACAAGAACACCTGCTGTTTGATGGTCTGTGTGCTTTAAGACAGAGAACTGTATTTTTGACAGACTGGAGTTCTGTGAATAAATACAAGTCTTGGAGCTCTGCTCCCTGAAATAGGACACTGAATTGCACCTGGGTGTTGGAAAGACAGGTTTAGTCCTTGTTTTGTAAATAAACTCCACGCGGGTGATCATATGTACCTACTTTGCTCTGTGATGCAAAGATCCCTGATGTAGTCCAAGACCAAGAAGTGGGCATGTAAATGATGTAAATGGAGAGGTGAAGACACTTAGGTGGTGAACAAACATTGCACTATTGCAGCTGTAGAGCTGCTGGGAAGTCAAATGTGTTCCTGGTCCCTGTGGTCAGAATAGCCACCTTTGGATTCTGTCACACAGGACTCTGTTCTGGGCTGTTCTGCTGCCAGAGTGACTTTGGTGGCAGTGAGTAGCTGGGTGCAGCTGTGGTAAGGTCTCTAAAGTTGGGAAGTTACTTTGATTGTGTTCCAGACCCAACTTTTGAGGTCATATAGGTGCCAATGTAGATTATGTTGCAGTAGCCCTGCTCTGTTTTTTTTTTAAATTATTTTTATTTTTCATTTAGTTTTGGAGGTGTATGCTGCATGTATGGGGAGAAGGCGAGGCAAACATCAATGTCAGAGGTTTTTGGGAATTGAGAGTTGAAACAGTCTGTACTGGTACATTTTGTTATTTCTCTGAAATAACACCTAAACTGAAATCAAACTACTTAAAGGGTAATGTGCTGGGAAGACCATTTTAAGATGTAAAGAGTGGCTGAAAACCAGGGCATTTGCAGTACACAATGCACTTCTCACCAAGGCCTTGGTGAGAATGGTGGAATGGTGTTGTGGCATTCTGCCACTACTTCTGTTTATTTTATCTTTTCAAGCATCTGTTGTTCCTTTGAATATTTTCATTGTGTCCTTTTGATGTATTATTTTGATGATTTGGCGATAGGTGGAAATGAGATGCTGTAACATACTGTGGCTGCCTGAATGGCTGAGTGGCTGTGCTGATGGGAAAATGATGGAAGGATCAAGAAATGATTACTAAGTAGAATGTCCCAGCTGTCCCAAGCACTGCGACTGTAGCATTTGATAGAGGCAAACCCCCTGGGTGTTGCAGAAAAGCACAGAACATAAAAGAAGTTATCACTTAAATGTATAAAGTATAAGATAAATACACTTCTAAGAGGTGTCTTATCTGTCCTTATATTGCTTCTCATTTGAGAATGGGAAGGAAAACTGTGATCAGGTTCCCAGCTCTTCTGTGATTGCTTTGAGGAATATCTGGTTCTTTCTGCTGCGCTGTGTGGGTGGAGTGCCCTGTTTGTCCTCATCTATTGCCAACCTGGTAGAGATGCCATGACAAAGGAGGTTAAGGAGTCATTATGACCATCTCTGCCACCCTACCATTGTACTGCATGGAGATATTTTGCTTTGTATTATGCTACTGTATAATATACTGAAAATTCACATAGGAAAAAAAATCCCAACCAAAGTACTGACATCTTTTATAGTTTCAAAACATTCCTTTGGGATAAGAGGGCATGACAGTTGTCAAACATCTCTTTATGGTGAATTCAGTGGCCTCAAAACAAAGTGAAAAGAACAGAAGGAGTGAATAAAATGCCTTTCCCCAGAAGGCTGCTATTTGCAAAGGAAACTCTTGTAATGTATTGAACATGGAGAGACTAACCTCCTTTTAATACTGTGATATGTTTAAGAGAAGAAAGGGAGGGATTTCCATTGGGGAAACTTGAGATCTGTGGAATAATTGCCAGGAATGGAATATAAACTAGAAAACAAAGATCTACATCTGATCTGCACAAAACTGAAATGGTTGGGAATATTGTCATGTTATCACAGGAGATAATTTAGAAAAAAACTGAAAATATTTGTGTCTGATGGACAAATTTCAGAAATAGTATTTATTTTGTAATATGAGTTCTTTTTTCTGCAGCAGCAGGTACTAGTGAATATCTTCATTAAATGTTACCAGATAGCATTGTTGCAGAAACTAATTTTAATTTTATGTATCATAATGAGGATGGCTGGAATAGTATAAGCAAACATTGAAAAGGATGGGAAGCTTTCACTATTGGAGTTGAGAAGAAATATTTTTTTTTCTTTGTTTCTCCTGAACTACTTGCACACTGTTTGCAAACAGTTTGAAATTCCAAATGTTTCAGTGTCTGGTCAAGGAAATCAAGTGACCCTGAAGGATAAAGGAGACTTGACTCAAAATGGGAAGCTTTTTGCTGTTTTTATCTAATGCATTTTTCCAAGACTTTACCTGTTTTAATCTGCAGGCAAGACATAATTGAAAAAGAGTGTGTTCCCATGGTTGTTTCATTAATCATGATAAAATTAGATTTACCAAAAAATTCATCCTCTTGTATTTGCCTGAAAGTTTTAAATATGTAAATGGGCAGTAAGCCTATTCTGAATAACACAGAAGAGGTAATATTTTTATGACAGCTACAAGGCAGCTCTATTAATTAGCCCTCTCCATTACAGCAGGGAAATACTGAGATATTGATTTTTGTTTTTTCCGTGGCATCTACAAAATGAGTAAGTATATTGTGCAATTTGTCAAAAGGATGCTTGCAAGCACAGATGTTGTTTTTAAAATAATAATAAACAGAATTACGCTTTTTTTATGCCTTTTTTGCTTGGAAACAATATTGAAGGTTATGTTATTGTCAAATAGAACATAATATGAAAATTCTTTATTTTTCCTTGTAACATGCAGTTTGAGTGATCAACTTTAGTTATTCTGATTATTTTTCCTTAGCTGTTGTCTAAGTGTTTAATGGTGAATATAATTTGTCTTTTGGAAATTACATGTAGAATTTATAGGCTCATCTTCCTCCCATTGTAAAGCATAATTCATATGTGTGTACTTTCCTGCAAAATTAGGTAATGTGAGAGTCTGATTCCTTGGTATGGAACTTCTACTTTAGTAGAAGGACAAGGCTCTGGAAGTTTATGGTGAGGTATTTGCAATGAGAGAATGAAATCCAGTGACATTTTTTGTTGTGTTAAATATCTTAATAAGATCAATTTCACCAATACAACATTTTTTTAATTGGAAGATTGCTGCTTTAAAATTAGTGAAGTATTATAAAGAAAAACTGAAGTCTTTTTCTTGCAAGGTGGAGAAAAGAATAGAATTATCCGCAAAATGGCGGAAGAAAAGCAGATTTAACTTAAAATTTTTCACAAAAGCTGCATGATTCGTAGCAGCATTACACACCACCAGAGAGCTGTTTAAAATTTATTTAATTACAGGATTAGCTGGGCCACAAACACTTTTTCACTTTTATTTTCCTTCAGAGGCTATTGCTCCAAGAGAGACCTGCCTTCCTGGGTGCTTTGTGCAGGTGAAAGTTGCTGCTGTGTGTTTAGCTGGACAGTTGTGGTCTCTGCTCTTGTAAAATCCACAAGGATTTTCCAGGCATCTGGGAAGGGAGGAGCAGAAAGGATATCTTGTGGTTCTTCTATAATATCTATATATATAGTATCTATCTATATCTCTGTGTGTGCATGGTAACTCCTCAGTGGCTCATCCAAACTTGGTACATGCAAGGTAAAGATCCTTCACACAATTTAGCAGCACATTTTAGCTTTTTTTCCTTCTTGGTTGCAGAAATTGCTTCTATTTTGCTTGATGAAAGAATGTGATTTACAAGACACAGTTCTGGGTCATATTTTATGTGTATCTAGTCCCATTACCGTCTTCAAAAGGCACAGAATATTAGAAGGTGTACTTTTTTTTTTTGGACGTGATTAGGAATTTGTATTCTGTGGTCTGTACATGTTTTCAGAAATTCCTCCCCTAAAGCTAAGAAGTCTAAAGAATTGATGTAACCTCAGCCATTATATTCGAGAGCAAGTGTAATTTTATCAATTTATTTTCTAATCTGACAGGAAAAGAAATCCTTTAATGTATTCCCTTTATGCCATGTAAAGCAGGTCTTCTCTAAAGAAATCCTTGTTGTAGCAGCTTACTGAATAATTAACATGATTTCAGAGATAGGGATAGAGTATGTGGGGTGAGTATTTTAAGTGATGGTTGGTAACCAGAACTGGTGTCCTGGACAGGTGTGAATGGTGAAAGCAAAGCTGTCAGTTCATATAATTGGAGTTAACGCTGTGTAAGATGATGTGAATGGTTTCCTGGTAAAGATAAAACATGGAAATGAAGAAAACCCTGAGCAACCGCTGGTTTTTTTATTTACCCATCTCTTCAGGAAAAGGACAAGTGAAAACATTCCCCGATGGGGATGATGAGGCGTGTTCTCTTTGCTCGTCTCATTTACCTTGGTTGGTATTTTATTTATGGTCTCAAGTGGGAAGTTGTGCCTTGCCTTAAGGCAAGTACTTTTCTGAGCGAATGGGAGTGACAGAAAGCACACAGGCTGTGGCCACACAGCCAGCTCAGGTGTGCTGAACATCAGATTGTTGTGCTTGCCTGCAGCTCCACTCTGTTTTGCTGCAGCCATGTTAGACCTGCCGTGCTGTTGTGGTGGCATCCTCTCTGTGCCTTGGCAGAGTAACTCACCTGTGTTAACAGGATCTGTCCTCAGTGCTCAAAAGACCTGCAGGTAACAGTGGGTGCTGAAGCTTTCTCTTACTAGGGATATTCTGTGTCTTGCTTCAGCCTTTACCAGATGTTCTCTCCTTAGGGCAGAATTATCCAGTTCTTTGGTTCAGTTACCATTATTGCTGGCATATTTGCCTTTGAGCTAGGGGCATCGCAAAGGAGGCTCTAGCCCTAAAGACATCATCAACTCAGTGTATGTACCCTTGTTTGTAACTGAGTGCATTTGACTTGAGTGATTTTTGCCAATTGCTGCATGGTCATTTGCTCTGTTGAATGTTCTTTCTTCCGTGGCCAAGTACAGAAGAGTCCTCTCTGAGGTATTTACAGCCATGTAGGGCTTTAGCACAGACATTTTGCCTCTCTGGTGTGCACATCCCATGTCTGCCTGAGGACCATGGATGTCAGGACCATCCATGTCTGCCTGAGGACCATGATGGCAGGACTTTGTTGCAGTCAGCTGATGGGCAAAGCAATTTTTGTATTGAGCTATGAGTGCTTATACCTTGAGTTTTGTAAGGTGGAAAGCTGAGATGAGATATTGGGGCAGAGAAGAGAAAGAGAAGAGAAATCATGGAGTTCTTGTGCCTTATGTGTTGCATGATGATGATATTTCCCCTCAACTGTTAGAGCACTTGGCTTACATCTGCCTCAGGATTTCTGGAAGCACTAGGAAAAAAGTGCTGACAAGGACAAAAGTAGCTGGCCTTGTACCAGTGCACTGCTAATATTTAAGTGGTGTAGAGGAAAGGTACTTGAGGATTGCAAGGTAGTGGGAAATCGGAGGAAAATGGGCAGAGCAATATGCTGAGGGAGAAGTCTTGGAGTAGTGTAGCTTGTCCAGGTGGATGGTGACAGGTGCTTGAGCACTGACTATCCTAGCCAAAGACAGCTGATTTAAGCACTGACATAAGGCGGAGCAAACACCCACATCAAGGTTAGCTGACAGTACATGTCCTTCCTGATGTATTCCATGTTTTTATGTAGGGGCCATTAATTCTGCAGTATTCCTGGGGTCTGTGTGTTTGGGTAAGATCTCACACTTAACACATGAAGGGAGGAAGTGAGAAAAATCCTAACACTTGGACAGAAGAGCCTGTATTTATTTGCTCTGTTTAGTTTTCAAACAATTTGTCACTCTGGAGGTTCTTGACTGCATGTCTTAGAGAGTGTCTGCCTCAATTAGTCTTTACCAAAAGTGTCCAGCTCCCCAAAACCACTACATGTCTCACTAATGTTACTCAAGAAGACTGGTGAAAAGGATGATAGTAGGAATTGATTTGTCTGCTGAGAGATTGCAAAAGGCTGTGCAGGAAATGGAGAATGGTGAAAGGGAGGGAAAGTGTAAAGCATAAAGCCAGTACAGTGCTTTCAGGTAGCAACTGAAAATTGGATGATGTCACTTAGCAGTAAGAAGAGTGAATTCTTCTCTGAAGAACTGCAAGCTCACTGTATATAGCAGAGAAAGATTAGCATCAGGTGTAGTAGGGGGCAGTGAGACTGCAGAGTCATTTTTTCTGCAGCTCCCATGATTTCTGGGCTCTATTCAGCAGAGTGAGCTGCTGGAGACAGACTGAGCAGCAGAGCTGTGCCCTTGGTGCAAAGTGTCCAGATAGCCAACAGGAGCGTTTCCAGCCCTTGTAGTGTGAGGTGTATGTACCTAACTATAGGGACTGGTACTGCACCTAGGATGTGATTTATGCTTACAATGTGCTCTTACAGCTTGTGGGCTTACCACACTCTGTGAGGCACATGCAGGTAGCTCTGCCTGTGGTTTGACATTGATGCTTCTAAGGAAATTGCAGACACTAGGCTTTGCATAGAAAGGATTTGGCATCTGAAGGCCTTTTCTTGTTGTCCTGTCCTCTGCATTGCTCTGTAATGATCTTACTGGTGCTTTTTGAAACCTGTAATTAGAGAGGGCTTTTTGATTGATGGCAACCAGCATTAAAGGATTAATAGAGTAGAACTGAATATTTTGTGATCCTTGAAGTGTCAACATCAGCATGCATCGGCACATTGCTGATTAGCTTGATTTAGTCGTTGGCAGCCAGCACAAGGCTTTTTCCTGAGATAGGGTTCACTTCAGCCACTGCAGAGGGACTTGCTGTCAAAGTTACTATGCTACAGGATTAAAGAAAAAGAGAAATCTGTGGCTGCATGCCTTTCCTGTATCAATTGACACAGCAGAAGGCTCAAATCAGTGGCGCTCCTGGTTTCATCTCTGAGTGGAAGGGGTTTTTCTCCTTCAGTGGCAGTCTTGTGCTTGTAGAAACCAATGCTCAGAAAATAATTTTAGAACCTACTATAATTGAAGAGGATGTTTAATTTTTAATATGTTTGCTCTTTAGATGTTTGTGTCCTGGTTAACTGTCATTTTCCACATGCTTTCCATTCTTACCTTCTTAAAAAAAAATTACATAGTTACTCAGTGTATGTGTGTGTGTATATATGTATATATACGTAGACAAATACATGCAAACACATCTATCCATGCACACCCAAATACTGAGGACCTGAATTTGTGCAGCTTATAAACAGTCTGCTCTCCTTCACATGGATCCTGAATATAATGGCTTCAAGTGGTCTTTGCCTGTGTATTTAGGTTTACATTGTACCTTTCTCATCTTAAACCAGGACATTGTCTAGAGTTTTGACAAGTATATTCTAATTTATTTAATGCTGCAGCTGTACTTGCCTGCTCACAAGTGCTTTCCTTGTATCTTTTGAAACAAAAAATAAAATAGGCTGTCAAAGAGATTATTCCAGAACCAGAAAGTGTTAGTGGAAATGTTGCATGGGATCCCTTCAGCCTTGTGCTTGGAATGTCTTGATTTTGTGTGGTTATGTGCTAAGACCCATGGAGGTTAGCAGGGCTGTTTACGTGGTGGAGGGACTATTTTCATGAATCACAGCTTGCTGTGCCAGAGCCCAGTTTGCTTTTTTTTGCTTATAGAATTGTTGCCACAGCGGCCATCTTAGGGCTATTGGGGCAGTTTTCTGAGTATCTGCTTTGAGTGACCAGTCCCTGTTAAGTCAAACTCCCCATTTTGAAAGCTCCTTGAATGTTGGAAAATCTCAGTTCTGAAATAAAGCTTAAGATGAATTATATGTGTAGCATTTTGAAATGTACCTAGACAAGCTCTTTGCTCAGCACCTATAATTACAGTGTTCCTATCCTGAATAGAGGGTTTCAAAAGAAGATAACATTCAAAGCTACTCATTAATTGTGTTACTGAGTGTCAGCCCTTTTAATAAAAGAAAAAGTGCATTCTTCCTTCACCGAAATACAAGTACAATGGGGATAATGTCACTTCCGAAGGAAGGATGATTTAGAACTAGAGTGATGCTTGTGCCTACTAATTAAAAGTTAATAAATCAGTAAAAAATGGGGTTTCTAAGCCAGATTTGAAGGAGTTTGTCATTGTTACTTGTAATGGAGGTCCCTCTGGTAAGGCACACAGAAAGCCCTACTATGTGTCCTTGCCTTCCCCTATTAACCTTTTGAGTGGGTAGTGTCATTAATGTGCTGTTTCTGTGATGCCATTCTCATATATGGTATAGGAGGCCACCAAGGACTTTGTATTTGCATATTTTATTCAGAATTTAAACACCCCATTTACTTAAAAAGTTGTAAAATGAATTCTAAGTTCTGTACACTTCCACATGTGTTTACAGTATGGCTGCAGAAATAGATTGAGTGCTGGTCAGCCCTTGCAGCTCACACAGTGCCTCTTTTGTCACGCTGCAGCACAAAATGTTACACAGATTCTTAATGCACTCGACCTCAGTCACATCAGATGATGTATCACAGACCAAAAAAGGCTGTTAAAGGAGCCTTTTAACATTGCTGAGTCAAATGGCTCATTTCAGGAAACACAGGAAAAAGGGGTGTTTGTGCAGTCTTTGTGGCAGCCTTCTGCATACATATTACAAAGCAGTCTTTAATTATGGGATCACATATTACTTGTTTCTGCAGCACTCCTGCCTCATTAAGCACATGTTTCTCCATTTGGGAGCAGCCACTCAGTGCTTTTGCTTTTCTCCTGTATTTTCAGAACACATCTTAATTCTTTCTGTTTTCTGCAAACTTTGTAAGACTGCTCTTCTGTATCAGTCATTTGTACATTATCTTGTGTTTAGGAATTCATATTTCCAAGCCCTGCAGTGAATGGGTGGGCACTTCCTCTGTAGAGGTGGAAAAAGTCATTTGAAGTTTGAGTAACTTTACATGTAGGTAACCAGTGGAAGCTGCTTGGGGTCACTGTGGAGTCGTCAGCACTGTGCTCTCGCTCTGTGTGAGTAATTTGGGCATGGAGAAGGGGTTTGGTTACCAGAACCTGTCTAGAAGCGGGGAATGAAACAGTTGTCTAAACTGTGCATCAGGAAACTGAAGTTTAAACTGCTCAGAAAAGTGAATTCTTTAACTTTTTCTTTTCTGGTATGGCAGAATCTTTTTACTTTATTCAAGATTCATATATCACCCTATTTGAGTATTAAAAGTCTAGATTCCCACAGATTGAATTGATTTGTTATCTAATTAAAATAAGATTTCCCAAAGTAATCCTTCATGTGACTGCGTATGACACGTAGAAACTCCAGAACTCTCACTGATTTCTGATATGAATGCCTTAAATTGAACTTGATTTTTGAAAGTCACTCTTCTCTGTATTATTGAAGCTTTGCATTTTGTTCTTTGATTTGCTGTTTGTTGAAAGGAAGCTGCCTATGGTGGTATTGCAAGATTTTTTTTTAAGTATTAAACCTTAACTAGTACTGCTTTTAGACTTTTCAAAGTTGTGTAGCTGCCATGAGCCTGTTTGATGACATCTCTTAGCATCATCTGAGAGTGTGATGGATGTCATCTGACTTGAGGTCTGTAAATGCTTCCAAAGATTTTATAGGGAACTTACAATAAATAACTTAATTTCTCTGTGCCTCAGTAACCCTTCTGTACTGGGATAACAAAACATTTGCTGTATGGTGCTAGAATTGGGAAGGTGAAGATTATAGGCTAGGAGGTGTTTGGACATTAAAATAGAAGAGCCTGTGAAGGAGAAGGGAGGCTGTTCATTTAGTACTTCCTCTTGAAAAGTTGTGATTGGCAGGGCTGAGTGTGGTGATGTGGTTGGAAAGTGGTGGTCAGTGGTGAAGCTCCAATTGACTCTGTGGGCTCAGGACCACATGTGAGAGCAACAGAAGAAAGAAATGCTTGAGGATTTTTTTTTTAGGAGCATGTAGATTGTCTGCAAAAGAAAGCAAAGACACTTCTCAAGCATATTTTCATCACTATGGAGAAAAGAATAACTCACTTGTGGTTTCCTGACACAAGTGTCCAGGATGGATCCTTAACTCCTGTGAACTGGTGGCATTTCCTGAAAATTTTGACAGAGCTGTGCTGACCTGTCCTAGCTAGGCGTCAGGCCTTTGAGTATGAAATCTGATGGAAGGAAAAAAGTTTCAGGCAATTCTTTTCCTCACAGAAAGCTTCTGACCGTGTTAACTCCTACAGTGTTGATGCCAATAAATCAAAGCATTTTAAGAGCAGATAATAAAAAAATATGGTTTAATGCTACTTGCACCTGGATAAACAGAATAAACTCTGGAAATCAGAACTGCTATGAAGAAGACATTGCCTATGAATGAGAATGGGGAACAATTGAAAATTTGCAGGCTCATACTAACAGAAGTACCTTGTAGTGAGGATAAAGGAATTACTTGAATAGGAGAAATGGTAACAACACTGATCTCTCTTCAAAGTCAGGTTTTTTTTGTACATTACATGTTGTCTTGCACTGTTGGTACCCTTGCAGTGTTTTGAGTTGCACCCTTGAAAATGTGTTCAAACATTAAAAGAATGGATAACAGGATCATCTAGAAAACCAGACAGAAGCTCTGAGGCTCTTTCACTGCAAAAATACCGACAGTGCTCAGTGTACTTTTTGTGTGAAGTCCTGTCCCTGAGACTGGCAGATTAAAGTTGAAAGGGTATGTGCTCCTGGAAAACCAGGCTCTTGGCTTCCATTAAAAGCGTTCAATGTGTATTTACTCCATTTTTGCACAGCAGGGAAGGTGCCCTGCAGATCTGCTATATTACTGCTGCTTCATTTCTGAGCCACAGATCATTTCTTGTGTGTAAACAATCTCATATATTCTGGGGGTTTTAGAACTCATTAAACTTTCCATTTCACTAGAAGTGGTAAGAGAGGCTATCAAAAAATACCATAGCAGATGAGGAATGGTCTTAGGTCAGTTAGAGATAAATTGAGCATTGAAATTTGTCTTTTTCAGGAAATGGAAGATTATTCTGTTCTTTCTTCACAGAGACTGCAGTGAGCAGGCTGCTGAACCAGTAGGCTTCAAATGTGAACCCCATTCCAAAATGTCATTTAGCTGAGTGTACCTTCAGGGCCAGGGCCTTCAGAGTGCAGCCACACACAGCTCCTGCAGCTCAGCTTCACTGCCTGCAGGCAGGTGAACAGCCAGAATCCTGGGCTGTCCATTATCCTCAGTGAGCAGATCAAAGAACGGTAAATGCACAAGGCTGGAAGGAATTGTAAGAGATACAATTGTAGATCTTGGTGGTGGCAGCAGGTTCCCATCACAGGATATCTCCATCCTGTTTGCCTGGTTCGTTTTGACTGTCCAGTGAAGGCAACTGACAGCTTCAGAGGGTTCCTAATTTAGTTGGATTAGCCTAAATCGCCTTTGCAAGTCTTTCAGACATGTTGAACAACTGCTAGCTTTATACTTTGTAGGATTATCTCCTGGGCTAAGGCATGTCTGTGTGTCAGACAACACTTAACAGTATGAGGTTGATGGCTCTGACAGAAGAACTCTGGAGAACCTGTTAGGAGCCACCTCCTCAGTGGAGGCTGAATATTCAATTGTTCACCTTGCTATTACTGTGGGGTGCGACTTGCCTCCGCCTAAGAGCCAGCACAGCAGAGAGGAATGTGGGCTTGCACTGGCTGAGCAGTGTTGTGTACCTGGGATCAGCCTGTTGGGTCTCAAATAAGATGGTGGGTGAAGCTGTGTGTGGAAACATTTCCTTTTTGCTGCCTCTGCAGCAGCACTGCTGCAGCACTTTGGATCAGTGAGCTCCATGGCGTTGATTTTGGATGTGATGAAATACTCATAAACTCTCTCAGCTCAGTGTTTTTTTCTGGCTGCTCACACAAAGCATTGCAAGGAGGTGAGCCTCAGGCTCACTAGCCCTACCCCCCCTGAGCACACATTCAACCACCTGCCCCCCCCAAGAATATAGGATATATGTGCTGCCCTTTTCCAGTAAATATGCTATATTGTAGCAGAAAGCTAGGTCAGACCAGTTTGTTTTAGTTGATTCTTTACAGAAGTAGATTTGCTGATGTGGGCCATCTGTCTCAGATATTTATAACTAATTCACAGTTTGTTTTGGGACTCTGAGTTAGGCTGACAGGTCTCCAATTCCCTGTGTGGTTATCATCCTCTTTCCTTTTTATGGTGGTTGGTGGTTCTGTGCTCGCTTTTAGGCAGTGCTTTAGGTCTTCCCTCATTTCCTGTGAGTTCATGGGGTCAGTGGTTTCATCTATTAGTGTGTGGTTGCTTTCAGTCTGTTGGTTGGGTTTTTTTTCATGATTAAAAAAATCTAGTAAGATTTCATCTGCTTCAGTTGACTTTCTTGCAGGGATCCCTTCTTTAAACATATTTCTGTGGTCAGCACTGTAGTCAGTTGATGTCCCACCTTTGTTTTACCATAAAATAAGGTTTTTCTGCATTTTTATTCCACCTCTAGCACTTTTTTGGCCTCCTATGAGGCCTTACTGACCTGTGTGGAGTTGCTTAAAATCTCTCTTTTTTTCTTTGAGATTCACTGCCCTGAATCTGCTCTACTCATTCCTTCCTTATATTTGAATAGCCGATGTTATAATTTCGTCATCACCATTACCCAATCCATCTTCCACCTTCAGATTTCCAAACAGTTTCTCCCTTTTAGCCAAACCAGCTCCATCTTCTGAAGCGAACTGTCCCCAGGGTGTTGGAAGATGTATCCAGTTATGCCAATGAATTTTTTGGATAAGCTCAGCTATTAGTATAGTATGTGCCCATTTTTTGGGCAGGTGTATACTGAAAGGTGGAAAACATTGGACAACTTTAATTTCCTGTGGGATCTTACTGGAAAGCAGTTAGTGAAAGACTTTGGTAACCAGAGCTGTCAGTGTGACTCCTTGTAGGAGCACTGACTTCACGTAAAAGCTGACAGCATTAGCAAATGCCATTGTAGTTACAGGAAAGGGGAAGATAGTTTTGTTCAGTGTAGACTTTAAAGACAGCTCCCGATTTTATCATCCAGCAAATATTCAGAAGTCAAAATGCCAACATGTTGCAGTGCTAATCTTGTTTTCTCTGAGTCAAGCAGTTGGCATGGTATTTTATTAGTAGTCTTTTCCAGAATGTGTCCCTTGTTCACCACAGGCTGCATGAGTCAGGGCTGTGATTTGGAAAATCTTGGTGTTTTAAAGTGGAGTTAATGGAGTGTAACTGTAGCAGGAGTGTCTGATTGGTGCTTTCTGGCCATTTTAGCAACAAGTCTTTTTCCCTTCTATTGTGACCACAGATAGTAGGATGACTCTGGAGTCTCTAAGGAGTAAATAATTGTGGACCAAGCTGTAAAAATATCGGAAATTATGCTTGCTGGAGGCGCTGGGGTTGTGTGCTCGTCCATCCTTTGCTCATAAGAAGCTTGAGAAAAGGGGTCCTGCTGGTACCATTCCTCCTTGTCTCTTGGTTTGGATGTGAAATGGGCAGCTCCTCAGAGATTGGAGGGTTTTTCTCAAGAGGGGAATATTATGTATCAGTTGTTACATGGTTGTGTCTTGCTGACCACTACCAACAGTGTCTGGATGAGTAGCATTTTCCTAAAGAATGCTCAGTCTTTGGTGCATGGCTCTGCACCTAGGGATGGCACCTTAGACAAATGTCATTTAGTGAATCTAACCAGCTTACAGCTGATTTTCTTCTCAGACATACGGAATTAACCAAAGATAATAAGATTCATGCCTGGCCAGTATGTTGTAAGAACTGACTTTTCATTTGCTGATGTTGAGAGGAAAGAAGAAATAGTTGAGCTTGACTTTCCTTCTTCTCTTTTCCTGGTAACACCTCCATCTTCACCTTCAGTTTTGCCAGCAGTGTGCTGTAGAGACTTAAGTCTTTTTGTGCTTTTGGGAAGTTCCCCTGTGCTTAAAAGAAGGAGGAGGGGATGGGGTCCTTGCTTTCTGCTCATCAATCAGCTGCTGCTTCCTGTTGACTTTGGCAAGACATTGAACATGTCCTTCTTTACCTTTCAGTGAAAGTAAGTATTTTTCTTCTCTAGGTTTGGTCAAGTCAGAGATGAGACTCCCACTGCTTTCAGTGACAACCCTATGCTTATGGGT
>NW_005054606.1:257981-265784 GCF_000277835.1 Geospiza fortis | reverse complement strand
ATTTATCTTCTCCCCATCTTTCCCCTGGGAAGCAATGAGTATCTTAAATAGCTTTGTCCAGCTGTGAGTTTTGTTACCCACATGTTGGCAGAAGTTAATTCTGCAGGTAGAGTTCATGCTGATCGAAGATGATAGGCTGGAAAAGGATCCATTTGTTGGCTGTTGACATGAAGCTGGGTAGGAAAGTCTGTGCTTCTTCTCAGGCAGTTCAATTTGTAAATGCCAACAAGTTTGCAGTTTATAGGTGCTCCTCCCTTGCCTAGCCATTCCCAGCCCAGGATTTGCAAAGCAGTAATTAGTCCTTGTTAATGCTATTGTGATGATATTATATCCATTGTGAGATGTTTAGCAACTCAAGCACAAGGCAGTTAAGGAGATGCCCAGGCTCCTGCAGTAAAGCAGCTGTAGCACCAGAGAATTCTCTGTGACTGCTCAGCAGCACTTCCCTGCTGCAGATTTTATGTGGTACATGATACCATGTTACCTGATACTGAATTAATCGGTCCCATGAGTCTGGTCTGCAGCTTGTAAGCACATCATTTGTTACTGTGCAGTAAACTGTGGGGTTCCTGTCAACAAGGAAGCTTTTGGCAAATTAGGTTGTATTATCTGCATTGTTTGCTTGCCGACTCCTTGTACTTAGGGCTGTTGCTGTTAGCGTCTTTTCTAATTTTTGGCAAATCATCCCCAGTGAATCTAGATACATGAAAGGTGTTCTGCCTTCAGATCATGTTCTTTCTGTAAAGAAGGAAGGATTTAATTGTTTCTATGAAACTCTGATCCTAACAAACACCATAGTGTAGCCTGTGCTTCAGAAGAATCAGCTTTTTCATGGCTTTATACACTTTATACAAAAACAGGCACTCTGGAGGCCTGGGCTCTTTGGTGAGACATGGTCTGGCTATAATGGCAAGACAGGTTCTAGCCACTGAAAAGGAGCATTTGGTGTAACTTTGTGCATGTTACTAAAAGCAGAGAAGGAAGGCGTTTTCTTATTAACATGTTGCAATTCATGAGTCTTTAATTCATATAATAAAAATAAAGCTTTTGCCTTTAACAGCTGCCACTAACTGAGAGCTTTTGTTTTGTTTCAGATTGTGGAAACCTGAAATAAAATATCCTGTGACTGACAAGGTGACAACAACACCGCAAGGTGGGTCTTCTGTTTTTGTTGGTCTCATATCAGTCATTCCAGGGCTCTGGAAATGCTTCATCTTGACTTTACTGGGTTGGATTGCCTAATGAATCTCTGGGGCTTGTTCAAACAAACCCAAATAGTTTGACAAGACTCCTCCTATGCCTGCATGTGCATGAGTTATGTGTTGTAATGGTGTTTTGAACAAAGAAAATACATACATTTTCTGTGCTGCACAGTGAAGGTGTTTATGGCACAGAGGTGGAAACAAGTGAAAATAAAAACACTGAGGTTTTTGCCAATTTTTTTCTGTAGACATCTTTTCTGTAGGAAATGTCCTCTTGTCATTGTGAGTTGAGCTGCTGCTGCTCAGCACAAGCACTGGAAGTTGAATCTGTGACGTGGCATTTTTTTTCTTTTCACACTTCAAATTTAGAGTTCACACTTCGCAAAAAAAGTTGCCTACAACATGTGCTGATCACTTGTGTGTTAGTCACCACATGCTCACCTTGTCTGAGGATTCATTGCTCTGTTTTGTTGAAATGTTTTATTGAGGTTGTTTATAGGATATGCACATTTGCAACACAGCCCAGATGCAGAGAGATGCTGATCCCAGGATTTCCCACTTGCACCCCTGGTATTATCTGTTTAGAGGGGAGTTTGTGTAATGGGTGTAGACAGCTTTTAGTTATTTGGATGACTGAAGTGAAAAACAGCACAGAGAGAGCTGGTAAATACCATTTTCACTTTATCCATTGGTTATTGGAAGAAGAATTACTTGGTCATTCTTCTTTCAAGAGAAGTTAAGTTTTCAAGCACCAGGTTTATTTGGTGACACTTCACAGTCATGATGAAGTTGGATTTTGTTCTTGGGTTTGGTTTTTACCTTTTCTGTAGTTGATTCTTTTCTGTCTTTATAGTGTGGAGAATGGAGTGAAAACTAGGGCATGTGCTGCCTGTATCTGTGTGCTGGGGGTGGTTTCTGGTGGCAATATTGCTGCTCTTACTGCAGCCTCACATTTCTCTCTTGGAGGGCATAGTTTTTTTCCTTTGTGTGAAGGTGTGAGTTTTTCTGGAGGATGTGTCCACAGCCAGAGTGTGAGCAGCAGTATTTCAGTGCAGAGCAGCAGTCTCTCTGCTGGGTGTTTCAGAGTGTGTTTCTTGTCACCAGCTCTGAAATACTGCATTATAGCTGTGATGGGCTGCAGTGCAGATGTACCACTTGTATTTCTCAAGGTGTTTTAAAAATTGTCGCAGTCACGTCAGCCTCCTCTCTGGCAGTGGGAGAATCAGGGGAGATGTGAGAATTTATCAGCAAGCCTCCTGTTGTTATTGTTCTTCAGTGGAAACTGCCAGGGGCCCTGCTCATGGTATTAATCCTTATCCAGTGAGAAGTGGTCTTAGCTTTTGTTTCAGTGAGGACATGAGGTTTCTTTTATCTGCTCCTTGTCAGCCTCTGCATGTCATTGGACTTGAATCATTGGGCAAAAAGTTAAATGGTCAGGAAGAGATAGGTCTTTCAAAGCTGTAAGAAGGTCCAATCCAAAAACTTAAATAGGGAGGAGCGATTGAGGATCTGAGCTAAAAGTTTAAGACAGAGCTGTTTGCTGGGTGCTCTTTGCAAAGAGCAACAGGGAAGCTGAGGAGAATTCATTCTGTGTTTCACTGTGCTGGTCTGTCCTTCAGTAGTCTTTGTGGCAGGGTTTGAATGTGCTGTCTGTTCTTACCAAAGATTTATCACCGCTTATGTGTCTAACCAGGAAAGTCAGAGCAGGCTGGTGAACTTCATCTGAAAGGAGTAGGCAAACTCCTGTCTGCTCACAGAACTGAGCAGTAACCCAATTCTTCCAGTGCCTAGAATATTGGTACTTTCAGCTGCATTTGAGCTGCTCTCAGTTTATCAATAGAAGCTGTGTTCTTGCATAAATGGGAAGCAAAAGACCTTCTTGTAATTAAATAATCAGTTGTATAAATCTCATTTTATTAAGCCGAACACACAGTACAGACTAGAGGAGCAGTCCTGCACCAAGGCTGTTTAAACACATCAAACTTTTTCAATTTTATTAGGTTTTGTTCTTCTCTTTCTGTCTTCTCCATGTGAATCTAGGGCACATGCAGATCATGCTCCGTTCTCTTTTTCTGTCTTGCTAGTCTTCCTTATAACCCTCTCTTAGGTGTGTATACAACCTACATAATGGCACAGAGAAGCTCTTCACCTGTTTATTGGTCTCAGCCTGTTGCATCACTTTCTGAACTGCCCCAAAGCACCTTCTTTGCTCATCAGACAGCAGTGTATCTTGCACAAAGGAATGAAAACAAGACTGTTTGTCTCAGGCTTGTCTCTGCAAATTCGGACATGTGTTGAACATAAATATTACCTAATTTTTCACACTTGAAGGGCAATAAAACCCTAATCCTCAAAAGAAAATATTAAATGTAGCAGAACTGTTGTGTTTTACTGAGAACCTGCGGAAAACAAAGCAACAAAAAGATGGTTTTATTTCTTATCAGAATATTTCACAGGAAGAACCTCAGTGTACGTAATGGTGCCAAAGCCTGTACTTATTCATGGTAAATTTCTCTGTGGTATGAACAAAAAACAGAAGAGAATTTCATCAGAAGCCTGAAGACCTGCATTGCCGAGCCTAACATTAGGCCCTTGTATGTCATTACTGCTTGCAAGCAGTGTGCTTACCCTGCTCACCTCCTGCAGAGAGCAGAGACTGTAGATGAGCATCTCCAGAAGCTGGGGAGACAATGTGGGATTGAGCCATTTTCTGAAGACCCTCTCTCTTTCCATTAACTCTAGAAGAAACATACAGAATATGTAGAATGAAAGAAATGAGTGAGCTGTGTTCTTAGAAGCCCTATAAACAGACAGAGCCAGCTGAGCATTTGCCTTTGTGTTGTTTAAAATATACAAGAACTGGCATCAGCACTTACACTGTGGAGTCTTTAATACTTCTGTCTTTAAATTGCTGCTGTTCTGGGCTGTTTCTCTTGTACAAGTGATCTGCCGTAGCCCAGCAAATAAAAAATTGTAATAAGGCACCTGATCTCTTGGAGAAATCTAAGTTTCATCCTGCCAGGGTATACTGGTTCTCTAGTTCCCAGTGTAAGATTAGGCACCTCAAGTTGTTTTGCAGAGCTGCTCATCTGTACACACCATTACCATTCTCTCCTGCTTGGAACAGAAAGTGTAAAGGGATTCAGCAGTTCAAATTGCTCCCACAGCAACTCTCAGGAACTCAGAGGTTTGTGAGGAAAGCAATGTCATGTGTGGCACAGAGGAGTGAGAACAGTCCACATAGTCAAACAGCAGGATGTTATCCTTGGCCCCTACTTCTTTCTCTGTGACAGGTTTTCTGTATGATATTCTCCTTGTGCTAAAATTAAAAAAAAAAAAAAAGAGGAAGTCAGACCTACCTGTTGAAGGCATTGACATTACATCCAACATCCTTTGGAGAGAATTTCTTTGAGAGAGAATCATGTGAGGCAGAAGCTATTTAGACTAAGCCTTTGCTATTTACATTGGAATTGTAAGCAACTTGATCTTGCCCCAAAAATACCTGCCAGCATTCCAATTGATTGGAAGTGCTGCTTGTCTTGTTGTTCCAAGTTCTCCTCTTGTAAGAAGGAGCCCTGCAGTGGGGTGTGAGGCAGAGGGAGAGGGAGTTTCTCCATTCTGAGCTCTCCTGTGGTGTTTGCCCCCAGCAGCACTTTGCTGGAATGTGCAGCATGCTGTCTTGCACTCTCAGTGGACAGTCCTGCTAGCCCTGGGCAGTGGGAGGGCTGTGTCCCAGCCACTAGGCTGCTGAGTTAGAAAAACACATGGCCTGGGCTGCATCCAGCAGTTCAGGATGGAGGCCATCAAACTGTGACATCAGGCAGCCCCAGTTTGTGGCCTTGCAGAACTGTGTGATGCTCCCTGTGTTTGTAGGTGGAAAAGCAGGAAAGATGTTGGTGTGATGTCTTCTTCCCCAGAGGCAGGGGAGGACAAAAGTGGGAGGTGCTGAATGAAGGTGGTGGCTGTAGAATTTCTGCAGACAAACCAGCTGGCACCCATATGACTCTGAAGCAGGTGTGCTTGTGCTATGAAGTCTGACAGACCAGATTTCTCATTGGCATGGCTCTACTGAAGTCATCACAAGTATGTTGTTACTGCACAGCAGCAGAACTGGGTTGTTGGTATAGTTCTCTTTCAGGTGCATTTGGGTTACATGTCCAAAATCCAGTTGCTGAAATAACCCAATGTACAGAAATAGGTGTTCTTTTAAGGACCACTTTACTTTTCATCTTCTCTGATTACATATGACATATAAAGATGCAGTTTTCTGAGTAATACCAAATGCTTGGGTTACCATTCTACCAAACACCAGATGTGAAACCCAAAGGCTAGCAAGCTGTTTATTGAAGGAGTATCTGAGCAAGCTGTTCTTATTGATGCCAGCAGCTCCTGAGTGCTAGTTAGTTAACCAAGTAAATGTTTGTGGGTTGTTTTTAATGGGTAATTCCGTTGCCAGCAGTGTCTTCAGAAAAAAACAAAAAAAAGAAAAATGGAAGGAACAGGTGGTGCACAACTTCTCATTTAAAAGGAAACAGCATATTGTAGAACTGCAAGCATCTGCTTCTACTTAATGCTTAGTCTTCAGTCACTCTGAGATGCCATTCATTTATGTGGAATAAATTGCCATACCAGCTAGTAGGCCCTTACAATACTTTGTAACCTTATTTTATTCAGTGGGGCAAAACTGCATTCCTTACTACCTCCTGCATATCATACCAGGAGGCTGGAAGGCAATAGGATAAACAGTTTTGATTAGATCCTTCTACAGAGCAGAAAGTAGGAGTTTTAATTTTGACTTCAATGGGAGTAGGAGCCAGATCTTTTGTGATGTGCAGCAATGATGTCTTCTGAGACAATCTTGAAGAAATGTTATGCACTTTAATTCTAACCTGAAAGGTTTAAATTAAGCAAGATAAGTCTCTTTGGAGATAGAAAACATCTTCTATGAGATTATTTGATACAGCAGTAAAAATAGGTAAGTTTGCAGGTGAATGGTGAAGACGTGGATAAAAGTTGCTATTCCTGAAAGGGTTTTTGGTGTGTGTTTTTTTCTCCCTGCCACCCTGGGTATAGGAGATACTATCTTTATCTACAAGATTTGCTTCACTTACAACCTTTGAAAGAGTGGCTGTAATGCCTTTACATCTTCAGTGTCTTTTATTATTGGTGGGGAGAGAGCATTTTCAGTGTGGGTGGCACTCAGAGGCAAAAGCTCTTCTGTTGCTTAGAGCCCCAGCTCATATCCTGTTTGTAGATTTTTATCTCAATTTCTTATGTCTTCACAGGTTTCTGAACACATTACCACTGAACAATTGATACATCAAAAGTCTTTCTTCCAGAAAAGTCATTCATAGTTGTTTGTTTTTTTTTTTTTTTTCCCTACTGGTACCAGTAATAGATAACCAGTAATAGAACCAGGGTTAAAGCTATTCAATCTATAGGGCTGTATGAAGTGTCTCACTGGAGCTCTGCCTAAAGGCAATGTCAGATTTTCTGGTGTGGCCAGGTCTGCAAGATAAAAGGGTTGACATCCTGAGGAAAAAGAGATTACAGTCATAGGAAGAATCAGTTATTTTTCTTCCAGTTCTTAAATGCTACAGGCATAAACATGCCTCATCATCTAAAGGTAATAGAGTTTTTCCTTTTGTGTTGCTTCTCACCTTGGAAGCCTGTGGTGATAATGGGAAGCCATTCACCAAATTCTTGATTTTTCAGGCTTTGAAAGGTGGGCTGTAGAATTCACTTCATTTGTCTGAGCTATGTATCAATACAGGAGTTACTGACTTTAAAACTTTCTTGTGAAACTCAACTGGTTTTGCTTGGAACAGATTTTCCTTTTTGCTATTACAATACAGTGTGTGTGCAGTGTGTGTGTATATATATGTGTAAAAAATATATATAAATAATATATAATATCCAGTTGCTTTGTTCTATGAATGAAACATATAACACTTCTAAGAATACAGAAATCATACATCCTCTATTACATCTCTGGATATTTTTGTGTAGCTGAAATAACTTTGTCAAGCTTATAATTCCTAGGCTGTTAAGACCAGTGTCTCAAATCCTGATAAAATCAAGTGAACTCTGCACTTCTAGGGGATGGGATAATGTTTTGATTCTGATCAAGAAAGAGAAAAATACTTCTTTAGAAGTCCATGTCTCTGTTGTCCATAGTTACCCACTGCTGGCACACAGGGCTGCTTATGCTTTGCTGTGTTTCTCCATCCCATAGGTTTGTAATCCAAATGCTGTGGTGCTTTACATTGCCAGGCATTGATATAAATGCACTTTTCTCACACTTTATTATTGTGGTTGCTTTGAGCTGAGCTTCCTAAGACCCATCATCTGAATAATAGTCAATGGGAATTGTATGGCTGAAAACGTGAAAACCTCAATCCTTAAGTTTTAGGTGCATTCTTAGGAGAGATTTAGTTGTACTGTGGAACTGTAGGCAAGAATTCAGTTGATTCATGTGCTTTTGACAGGGCTGTCTCACTCAGACTGGTCTTTCTAAATATTTCAATGATAATCTCAGAGATAAGGGAAAATCAGTGCTTCACAATGGTGTTGCATTTGAAATCCAGAGCTTTATAAGCTT
>NW_005054606.1:242323-257948 GCF_000277835.1 Geospiza fortis | reverse complement strand
GAAAAGATGATGGAAATATGTGTGATGGGGTTAGGAGCCAGGTGGGTGGTGAGGCTCTGTGTAGTTGAATGTTTACATCTGAGAAAGGTTTTTGGTTTAGAAAAACACCATTCAGGGAATAGTGCTTGCACAAAAATTCTTGCTATGGAGGTGGGGTGGGAGGTAAAGGTGCAGGAGTCACAAAGGAGTTCGAAATCAGCCAAGACTGTGGGTAGAGGGAAGCCCCTGTTCTCCAGCAGTGTGCAGTGTACAGCTCTGTGTCTTTTCTCACCTTGTGATGAGGAGCCCAAGTTTAGAAAATGCCATGGTACTCTTTTGTGCAGGTATTTTTTTTCTTCCATAGTTGGGGCAGTGAGGAAGGAGCATGCTTGGAGATCCAGTCCTGAAGTACGAAGCGTCTCCATTAGCAGACTCCATTAGTTTTTCCAGTTTGCATCTGAGGAAATGAGGAACATTAGGATATTAATGTTATTAATTAATGCTGGCAATAAGCAGGCAAGTCTGTGACCCAGCTGAGATCAGATTCCAAGCTCCTGAGCCTCATGCAGTGCTTTTTTGTTTCTTCCACCAAAGTGGCTTTTTCCGTTGTACATCTTAATTAGCAGCTTAGCCTGATCTAACAACTGAGAAACAGCTTCATAGTGCAAACAACAACAGTATGAGCAGATATGTGTATAAAATTGTATTTTGTTTTCTAATTAGAGCAGGGGTGCGTGCCTCTGAGACACTTGACAATGTGCTCAGAAGGAGAACATGTGGACTCCAGCCCATCAAGTAGGGAGCTACTGCTTTGGATGAAAAGCTGATGCTTTTTTCAGGCAAATTCAAAGGCAAGTTTCATATGTGGGCCATGGGAGCTGGGCTAGAAAGCTTGGACTTTAAATACAATTCTGACTGATTCTGCCAGTGTTTTGTATTGACAATTATGCATTTTCAAAATAAGCAGGAGCTGAAGCTCAGGATTGCTGTATTCAAGCTCTTCATGTCAGAATGCAATTGTGCATGTTGTGTTTGTGCTAGAAGTCTTGAAACAACAGGGCCGGATGCTTTTTTATCTCTGAAATTGCTTATGTCCATTGATTTCAATAGATTTGCACCCACATGCAGTTACAGACAGCAGGACCAGCTCCTGAGTCTCAGAAATACACCATGAAGATACTGAACAACATCTGTAGCATAGCAACAGGAAAGCCTTTATGCCTTCCTCATTTACAGCTGGTCTTGGGCCCTGGCAGTAATAGTGAGCACATGGTAGAGGGTTTGCTTTCTTTTTGGTCAGGCTGGTCAAATTGCTTGGGAGTGCAATGCTGAGAAAGTTTAAACCGGCCAAATATGGTGCAAGGGCTCAGCTTTGAGGAACCTCATCTTTGGTTCAGTGCTAAGGTTTGGGAAGACATCACACACCAGCATGACTCCATGATTTCTGCTTGCTCTCCATGGCATTAACCCATCCCCTGTGTCAAGTTTGGCCTTCCTGATTCCATTGCAATCTATGCCAACAGGGTCTGGCATTTCCCAGTTTCCTCCTGGGCAGTGCTGTTGCATGCTGTATGGGCAGCAGAAGGCCCAGGCTGCCATTCCCAGGCCCTTTCTGGGAATGGAAAAAAAAAGTGCTTTTTGTGCACAGTAGAGGAGGAGGTGCTGGAACTAGGAGAATAGCTGAGGGCTGTGAGCAGGCAAGTAAGTGTTCCTTGGGACCAGCATCTCTGCTTCTGATAATCAGCATTGAGACCTGAGATCAGTGTGGCACCTGCTGATGCAGCTGCTTTTTGCCTGCTATCAGGTGTCTGAGTCTTATGCAAATAAACCATTTAAGAAAATGGATTACTGAAGTCAAGCCATTCTGTAAAGAATGTCACCAGATTCTGTGCCAGCCAGCCAGCCACCTCAAAGATGTCTGATATTTACACAAATGTAGCAAGAGTGTTTTCCCCAGTATCTTTTGGGGTTTTTATGTTATTTGCCTTTATTTTCTTCAAGTAGCATGAGTGTCATAACTATGCCCTGTAGTTACACAACCAAAAGAAGTAGAAAAAAGCCTTCTGTGGGTCTTCTGCATCTTGGGATTTATTAGGTGTCCATGTACTGACAGAACAAGATGGGAAATTGCTTTCAGTGTTCATCTGTTACCATGTGAGATGGAAGAAGCAAGTCTCACAAAAATACTGTAGTGCAAGAACTTGGCCTTTTTGTTTCTGCTCATCATGGGCAATTCCTTCCCTTTGTTTAAAATGGTTTTCTGGTGTCTCAGTGAATAGACAAAAGTGGTTATGTTTTCATAATTGCAGTACCAGGGAGAGCACCTTACATGTTAAGGGTTTTTCAGAGCAAAATCTAGAGCTGAGTTTCAAGTGTTTGGTCTGTTCCTACAGCAGTGCTAATCATTAACCAGTAATAGAATAATTTGCAGTTCAGAGAAGTGCTGTAATCTATTCATGCCTGTGGGAAAATACTGCTTTCACTCTGTTCTTTGGGGGAACTGCAATCATTTGAAGGAAGAGAGGTTAGGAAAGTGTGCTGTGTTGCATGTCAGCTGAAGCAGCTCTTTGTTTTCTTGGCTACTCCACTGATGTACCTTACAAACCCTTCCATTCAGGGAGATGATAAAAGCAAATGTGCAAACAGAAGCAGCTTGCCAGTCATCCTGCCCAGTTCTGTGCTAGGAGCTGATGGATGAGCTCAAACTGCCTGAGTGCTTGGGTTACCCCTGGCTGGAAGGGCCAGAGAGCAGTCAGAAGAGAAACAGGAGATGCCCAGACCCAGCTCCCTGCTGCTGGGAGGACACACTCCAGGAGCCCCAGAGTCAAACTGTTCTGTGTCACATGCAGGTGTAAAGATGGGTGGGCTTTGCAGCCTGTTTGCTCAGGCAAGAAGGTTCATACTCTGCTGAGCCATGCATGGAGAGGCTTCTGAGCTGGAGGAGACGTGGGGTTTTCAAGGGCAATGTGCCATTTAGACCCTGCAGGTTACCTGGGCAAGCAGTGTGGTTGGTAATTTCTTTTGAAGTAGTGCCCGAGTCTGATATTTTTTAGCTGGAAGTCAGGAGCAGCATGTCAGTTTCCTTTATTGCTGACTTCACCCACCCTTCCTCTGTGAGTCCTCATGGCTGAGGAAAGGTCTGACTGGCACAAGGGGGCTGATGGAATTGAGGCAGTCTTTTTGAAATTGAAATCTCTTTAGGTAGCTAAGGAATGACGCTGAGGCTGAAAATTACCCAGGTCTCCTCAAGGTTACAGAATGTATTTGCAGGAGAAGCAATCTGCGCCTCATCCTTAGAATTAGTGTCAATGCAGAAGAGAGTAGGCAAGCCTCAAACATAGTTTATTGTGGTTATGAATCATGTGTCTGGGCACAGAAACTGTGATTTGTGGTTTCTGGGCATTTTTAAAGTGCATGACTGAATAAAACTTGCTCTTGCAAGGGGAGAAAAAAGAAAGAGAAGGACATTTAGATTAAGTGGAATGACTGAGATTTGGACCACAAGTTTTATAAAAAGCAGTGGAGTATTCTTCTATATTAAACATCAGTTTAGAGTCTTTGAACCGTCTTTTGCAGGTGCAGACATAATGAAGGGGGATGTAAGCCCACAGAGTGTTTTTCATACCAACTTTCACAAGGGCAGCACATATCAGAAGGCTGTTATCTACCCTTTGAGTCTGAAAATAGACTCTTTGGAGCAGGGGATAAGCAAAAATGATGCTGTGTTAATGAAAGAGTTTGGGACCTGGTCTGGTTGCATTGCTCTGGGTCTGTTTTCCAGGCAGACTGAACAAAGTATTTTAGCTGTGAAATCCTAAGAAAAGGCCTATGAAATGTCAGTGCTTGCATTTCTAGAAAGGCTGTTTTCTTCAGCTCTGATTGATTTCCTCTGCAAGTATGCTAGGTTTTGAAGGTTTATGTGAATTCTGTGTCTCAAAACATATAGAGTAGGCTCTTTGCCTGGGAGCTGTCACATTCATCACTTTGACTTAAAGCTGTCTTTAATTCTCCTGTTCAAATCTTACCCTCCTCTGGAGATGTTTTCTGATTTCCCCTTGATGAACAAGTATTGCTGCAGGCCCTCTTCTCCACCAGTGAGCAGTGGACCAGGAGGTATTGGTGAGTTGTTGGGAAATGGGCACTGCTCTTGTCCCCATACACATCTTATGTTTCAGAGACACACAGCCTGTGTATTTATTGTGTTTCTCCACAGAGCCCCTCTGGTTGTGTGTCTCCTCTTGGTCTTGTGTAATGTGGTTGTGCTAGGTCATGCTTTTAAGGCACAGAATTTCTGAGTGCTGATTGCAAATTGCAAAGGCAAGATTGCTTGGATTATCAGCAGGAAAACAGTGGAAGACATGACCTTTCTTCTGCTCCTCAGGGTAAAGCAGAGATCCTTGTAGTGTTCTGCTTTGAGACAAATTGGTAAATAGCAGGGATGTTTTGATCTGTAACAGGTTGGCTGCAGAGGTTTTTGTAGGCTTCCTAGGTGCTGAAGGAGATGGAGTGGAAAAGACATTTCATAGGTATTAGAACTTGGAAAGAAAAGTCATGTAGAGATGTAGAAATAGCTTATTCAGGCAGGAGTAACAAAATCTAGGGAAGTTAGGCCAAATGAAGCGGTGCAGATGGAAATGTTGCCTGAGCTCAGAGAACAGGCTGTGACTATTTACCATGATGAGGTTAGATGGGGATGGTGTGAGCTGCAGGGAGTGCGGCAGCTAGGAAATAAAAAGGGCCAAAAGGTCAGTGCTCAGAGCCAGGTAATGAGCCATGCCGTAGGACAGGGCAGTGCCAGAGCTGCCTGGATGAGATTCCAGAGGTGATGTGCTCTGCTGGTGTCCTTGACAAGGACAGCAGGGCTGACAGAGACTGGCTGCACCTTGTGTGCTGGTTTGAATTCAGAGGAATTGGGTGTGATGAAGTTAGCACACTGTGCTCTGCACAGAAATGATGCCTTGAGAGGCTGCCTAGAACAGAGGCTAGACAGTGTTAAAGGAATAAAGCAGGGATTTATTAAAAGGCCTTCAAGGGATACACCCTGGGCACTACGAGAGCCTGGCTGAGGCTACACCCAATATGGGTGACAGGTCACACATTTTCACAGTTTTTATAAAAAGTTTTGGTCCATTTACATGTTGGGGTTAATTGTCCAATTACAGCTTCAGGTTATGCAGTCCCATCCTTCCAGATTGCTCTCCTCAATTTGCTGTTATTTATACTTTTTGGGCCTGAAGCTGCAATGGTGTCCTTGGTTCTCAAGCTGCAAAAGGATTGCTTTGTCTAACTAAACTGTGAGGAGAACTTGCTAACACTTTTTATGAAGCTCAGAGTTATATAGTCATGCAGTACAGACATCTGGAAAATATGAAAGCTAAAACTTATGGCATCATAAAGAGTTGGTGAAAATCTTCAGGGTTCTGCCATGACCATCTTGTTTTTACAGATTTCATACTTTGCAGTACTCTGTAGCTGTGTGTAATGCAGGAGATAACTTTCCTCCCCAGGTGAGGGGGAGTCTTGCAGACATGAGCCTTATAGGGGTCTGGAGGAGCCCCTGACCTGCCTCTTGATGAGCAGGGTGTGAAATAGTTTTAAAGACTCTTCAGTGGAGAGAGACAGTATGTTCAACCCCACATTGTCTAAAAATGTGTCTTCATGTGGTGTGAACAGCTTTGGTTTCAGGTTTTAAATGCTACAGGTGAATAAAGGGAGAGATAGTGTCTTAAACATCTTGAACTTCCATTTGTCTTCTAGTAAACATAACTTCCAGATCCTCTTTTCTGTTTGCTGGCTGTTGGAAGATGGGTTTCTGTTATCATACGTGAGTATTTTTCCTGAGCTTTCAGTATTGATTTCATGACAAGTACTTGGGAAATACACAGTTCTACATGTTATGGGATACTTCTTTGAAGTGTTTTCCTTTTAAAATAACAAGTGGAAGAAGATACTTGTTTAGAGTGCTATAGGGGCAGTTGTTGCATGATTGTAATATGAAGGGTCTAAACTAGGCATAAGAATTACTTTAAAGCCTAACTTCTGAATTAGTGTAATTTTTGACTATTAGATAATTCTGAGAGTGAGCACCAGGAGGTGACAGCACCTCCACATTCAGGTCGGGAGTTCTACCAACTCACACTTCCTAGACTGGGTGTTTTATGTGTCACATGTTTAAATTTGCAGTTTCATATAATTTCTTCTCCAGACCAGTCCTTGCTTATGGTCTGGATTTTGGCCTTCACACCCATGTCTGCAGCCCAGCAAACTTCTGCAATTTAGCACTGCTGCAAGTCCCTCACTGTTGTGTTGGCTGCAGGAGAGCCAAACTGTGCTGCAGCGTGGGATTTGCTGGACAGCAGTGGGAATGCTGGGGGAAGAAGGTGCTAGTTAGTGTGTGTGGGGGGAGCAGAATATGGTCCTTAACAAGTACAGAAAAAAGTGCTGGGGATGGGGGAGTTACTGAGTTCCTAGAAAAGCTGGTGAATGGCCTTTCCAGGAATGATCGTTTAGAGCCACGTAATGGAAACAGTAGAAAACCAGCCTGAAAAATTGGCTCAGTGAGGTCAGGGAAGCTCAGCAAGTCGTAGAAAAAGTCCTAGGTTTTCTTGTTCTTTGTTAGTGTTGTGTCAGGATTGATTCTAAGTTTGCTGTGCCTGTGTATGTGTGTCTGTGACCATAACTGGCTTTGAACACTGTGATGCAGAACACAGTGTGATATCTCTGTGAATCTTGGTCCCATGGCCAGCACAAAGGGCGAGTGGGTTTCAGGCAGGCTGTGCTCCAAAGCCCAGTTCTGCCATTGATTTCCTGGGTGACCTCAAGCAGTGTAACAATACATTTAGCATGCTGCAGAGCCATGCAGCAAGTCTGCTGACTTAGATATGCATTAGTGGTGTTGCTGTTGGGAGAACTGGTTTCATAAAATAAAGCTTTCAGAGAACAGTTGGCATGATTTGAGAGAAGCCTACAGTTTACTGCCTGCAGAACACTGAGGAGTAAGTAGTAAAAGCTGCTTGAAGCTCTAGCCAGATGATACAGCCAAATTGTCATTATCATTGCACATCACAAAAACTGTTTGGGAGGAGATTTAGCTGTTTTCATTCATGGCTTAGACCAACAACAGCATCCTGCAATAGCAGCCACATTTGTGCAAACATTTCCTCATTTTGAGGCAAAAGCATTCATTGGCAAGTTAGGAAATCTTTGTATTAAAAGGCTCTGCCTGTAGCTGTGGACCTGGTTAAGTAATATGCTATTAAACTCAATTACAGTGGTACAGTGAAAATAGATGCAATATTTCTGCAGGAAAGAGCATGTAAAGACCTGATGGATGAGGTGTTATGAACAATGTCCCCTTAAATGAGTAGAGCCATTGAAGTCAGGGGCTCTGCACCTCTGTTTCATGGTGTTTCTGTTACTGTTTTGTTGACTGAAATGTTTCAATGTTTTTATTTTAAAACTCAGGAACTGAAACTTGCTAATGCAAATAAACAAAATGGATAAAGCATCTTCTGGAATCCTTCATGCTTTGCTGGTATGAACTGGAAAGAGACAGCCTCTCTGTTCCCTTTCTTCCCGACCATATAAGATTGCAAGTTAGGTTGTCCTGTGGTAATGTGCCTTTTGGAGTGAGTGTAAAACCATCCTGTCCCTGCATGATGCCTGTAATACGTGGGAAAAAAATTTCTATCTAGTAACTGATGAGAACAATTTCCTGTAAGCCCGTTCTTGTGGTCTCTGGTCTCCAGCCAGATCTATTTTTACTGCCTTTTAATTTATTTTTTCCCCTCCCCCCAATTTATTTTTTCTTGAGAAGAAAAAAGCGTTACTATCATGATTCTTACATGCAGACAGGCTGCAGTTCCAAGAGGCACCAACAAAGGCCTGAAGGTAACATGTCTTCTGGTCGCCTTGAATTAAAGCTTTTGAGCCATGAGAGCAGAAGAGAGTGAGAGAGAGAGAGCTTGTGCTGGTTATCATTGTTGAGCTAAAGCCAGGTCCAAGAGATTTGGTATTACTGCAGCCACAAGTGTTGTATTCCTGACACTGCTAACACTTAGACTGATGTCACATAAGGATCAAGGAACACAGAAGTAGTTGCCTGATAATTCACCTGCCTAGTAAATAAATCTTAGGAGACTTACACTTACAAGAGAGATTTACACAAGAGGAGTCTGGCACTGTCCAGCCCGGTGTTAGTGAAGGAGGTCTGAATGTATGGAGAGAGTGAGCAAATTAAATGGGATCCAAGGAAAAGCTTCGAGGGTAGAGATGTGAGAGGGGAGTAAGTTAGAACACTCATTTTCTACTAATGTGAGTGGAAATCCTGGCTGAAGCTATAGAAATGTCGTGCTGCAAGTCATGTGTGTGTTTAAAACCAATCTCAGTCTGTTTGAACTTTTTTTTCCCCAAGTCTTATGAATCTGTGAATCTTTTAAAAAACAGTCAACATCGAGCAGGAGGGTGAGATATGAATCTATAATGATAGAAATTTGGCTTGGAAGGCATTCTGATAAAGGCATTCTGATAGCCAGGTTCTCAAAGGAGAAAGGCAGGGCCATGCTGTGACAGTTACTGTTTTCACAGGTGATAGTGTCAGCTTTGGAGTGCTTTTTCCCCCTCAACTTTGTAAATCTCATTTCTGGACTGGATCAAGAAAGCTGCAGGTTCTGCAAGCAAAAAGGCAGAAACGTGCAGTGTACACACAGGGCAAAGGGTGGGTTCCCTAATAAAGAACTGAGAATGTGTAAGTTGGTGCTTGCAAACAGGTGCCCTGGTTACTACCTGCAGTGGGGTGATTAGATATTTAATTAGGAAGGTGAGTACACCTACCTTCCCATAGGTAGTAACAGTTGACAAAAGACATGGAGAACTTAGCCTCATTTGGAGTCATTTGGAGTCTGAAACACAGGTTGTACAAGTCAGATCTAGAAATAGTTGGATTTTCCTCCCATTACATTTGTGTGTTGAATGGTTGTTGGTTATGTTTTAAATGTTAACCTGGTTACTCTAGGATGAGCACATCTGGTCCTCTGATCTTGGAAATGGGAAGTATTTGAAAAATTGCCTTTAGGTTTTTCCTGTGGTTTCTGGATACTGATCCTCAGAGCCACTGTGACACTTGTTAGTTTTCAGTGGACAAATTGTTTCATGTATTTTTAAGAAATAGATTATATATTCAGAAAAGCATGAACTGAAATGGCCTTTTTGTAAAATAAGATGTTGGCAAATTTGTTGTGCTCCAATGACAACAAATCATCATTGGCAGATTCAAGCGGAGGTGTGACTTCTGCCCTCTTGACAAGGTGCCACTATTGCTTTGAAACATTGCTGGGGGGTGGGAAGAATGTTTCTGGTCTTCATTGGACACAGCTTCAACGTTCAGAGAGTTGGCATTCCACTGACATTTTGTTGCAGGAAATCATCTGGTTATTACATGTTATTCCTGACTTTAGCTAAATACTGTTGGGCAAACTGGCAGTGATGTTTGCTGTGAATCATCCTCACTAATGAACCTATTTGATAGCGAAACAATAGTTATTAGCAAGGTGACATTTCTCTTCTGAATCACTATGCCTTTTTAGCTTTATTATCTTCCATGGTCTATTTTGCAAATTACCATTAGGCTGAAGGGCCTTATTCTCTTCCTTCTGGAAACAAATATATTGGTGTGATTGGAAAATACCTTTAATAACAGGAGGGGCTCTTTGTTAATTTTGTGCTCCAAAGGTGTTTGCTTCTGTTGTGTTTTTATTCTGTTTTAATTTCACATTTAAATAATCATGAATGACTGGCAAAACTTGAATCAGTGGTATTGGTGGTCCTGCAGGTAGACTGTTTAATGGTATTTTTGAAGTGCCAAACTGAGGAACATTAAATGATAACATTGATACAGTTGTCTTGAAATGCTTCTATTTCCCATTACTTTAGGAAATTATTGGCTTCTTCCCTCCAGAAAAATAATGAAATATAGTCCTAATTTTCAAGTATAGATTCTTGAGAACAAAGTTATTCTCTTACATCAGAGCTTTTCCCTAGGTTGTGGCCTGAAGCCTAGGAAATATGAATGTTGCTGTGTGTCTGTCTGCTTAAATATCCTTCCTCTCCTGGCTCCTGGTTGTGCAGAATAGATATTAGTGACCTCAGTTCCTGTCCTAAGAAGATAAGCCTCATGGTCAGTGAAACTGCTGAGTGAAAGGAACAAAATGTGCAAAAAAAAAATTTAAAATTGAGATAATCTATTAGATTGTCTGGAGTCCACAATATCTGAGGATGGGGTACAAGACTGGAGGGAGCACTGGTCATTCCAACGTGGTAATGCTTACATCCCAAATATCATCCACATGGTGCATTGAGAGCATAAGGAAATATGGTACTTTTAGAAAGACGTTTCTCTGTGTAACCCTGATTGCATCTCTCTAAAGAAAAAGGCTGCTTGTACCATGAGAAAAGGGAGTTTACAGCTGTTTAGCAACATGTCAGGTAACAGAGAGAGTTCCTTTCCAGTTGCAGCTGAAACACTTGAAACTTTGGGTGGAACATGCTTGGGGTATGTACATGCTCATCTGTGCAACTTTGTTTTTCCTTGCAAAATTGAGCTGCACACTATTGTCCCCATCTTTGAAAACACACTGATTCCTTGTTTGACTTTAGAATGATTTAGCTGTAGAGTTCTGCCCTGCTCCCCAGTCTGATTTTAAATATTCTTGATGAGACACAAGAATGAGCGCTCTAGGTAAGGCATCCAGGATCAGTCCAGGAGATCCCTGTGGATGCAGGTGTGGACCAGGCAGTGAAAGCAGATTCTTTAGAAACTCGAGAATTAGCAGAGGAATTAAAGAGGTTTTGTGCTTCTGTAAGTGAAAACAAATTTGTGCTAGTACTTCCAGGGCTGTCCTAGTGGTGGTTTAACTCATGAGGAAACATCAAAGGCCTTGAGTAATTGCATTCTCCAAAGCTCCTTTCAAAAGCAGAAAACCATAATGGCTCACCCAAATGGGTGGTTTTATCTACACAGTTTCTGGCCTTTAGGCAGCTGTCCTTCAAGTTTAATAATACTGAGTCATACCTTTTGTTTCCACCCTTCAAGTCACCAAGGTATCGCTCTTGTCCTCTTCTCATGCAAAGCAAGAAAGCGTTGGAGACACTTTGGCGACAGGAGAGCAGGGGAAGTGTCAGCAGCAAGGGGACCGCTCCAGCTGGTGCTCAGTCTCAGAGCAAGGCACACAGTGATGAGAGCTGTGTGAGGAGCTGAGTTTCTCAGCAGCAATGTGAGTCATGTCCCTGCTTTCCCAGTGTGTGTGGGGCACTTGGTAAAGGGGTGGCTTTGCTGGCCATTTATTTGCTGGAAGATTTTCTGCTAAAGCAGAAGAGCTTAACCCTGGATTTCTAAAAATCACAATCCTGTGTCCTTTTTATTTCATTATCTGCTATGCATCTTAGACTTTGTCTTGTATCCTTTTCCATTTTTTTTTTAATTTCCTTTCAGTTTCGTTTTCTCTTGGTCCTTTTAATGGTATGTGTAGTAGTGTAAGTTTTAGCAGTACTTCAGGAAACAGGTAGGTTTGCATTTGTGTGGGAGACTTACATCCCTTTTTTGTGGTGTTCTTGCAGTAGGATAGCAATTGTGGTTTAATAAATAGGACATGAAACACTCATGTTTTGCTCAGCCTTTAATGACATGCAGTGTTTTACACAAGCTATGAAACTTGATACTGCCTCTTTCATTTAGAAGGCTGTGTGTGTGCTTTCTTTCTTTGATGTAATTCAGTTGACAGCAGTGGGGTTGTTCCTGATTTACGCTTAGAGAAATGAATAGGCAGTCAAGAGCTGCACAAGTTCACACCCAGTTGTGTATTGACTCATTTGCTCATTGTCTTCTTTGTAGCAGAAAATGCTATTAGGGTACCCCTGAGGAATGTATCCAAGTAGAGCCGAGTTTGAGATGAGGTATGACTTTAGCTGAGGGCTGTGCAAAGCCAGGGATTATCATATGATTTGTAATGAAGGTGAAAATTAATGTTTTCATGTGGGAAAGGACTGACCATTCGCTGACCTGACCAATTAACATGCAGGACTGTGGGTTTTTTAATTGCATTTCTAATTAAATTGAACCAAAGGGTTGTTTTAGCTGTGTTCTGGGCAAAGAGTTGCTGCTATGAACACATGCAACCCTGCTTATGCACAGCAGTTGAACAAGGGAAATCTCCAGAGGCCACTTCCAACCTCAACTAGTTGGTGGTTCTGTTCTGGAAATGCACAAGGACTTATGCTTTTATTGGAGTAGCTTGCTTTTTGCTCTCCTGAGTTTTCTGACTGTTTCATTTGGGATGTTTCCAGTCTGTGAAGTTACCTCATCTCAAATTCCTCCCTGCCTTCTCCCTCCCTCTGCTGGGCCCTGATCTCAGATGTTGGTGTTTCATCACTCTGGTGTAGGAAACTGTTGCCTTTTTATGGTAGTTCGTGCACCTGTCTTAGTGCTGATTGATTTTGCAATGTGAAATGTGAGGTGCAGGGTCTGGCACATCAGGCCTCACTGTGGCACACCAGAGCTTGGCTTTACACCTGGATCAAAGCATCTGAAGTGTGCTTAGGTGGAACCATCTTCTCCAGTCTGCTGCTGGGCTGTCAGTAGCTTGCTTTACCTTTCCCATGTCCCCATTAATGGTCTGGGCCTGTGGCTAAGATGCTGCACATGACTAATCCCTTTGTCCAGAGAGCTTGGGCTGAAGCCTCCTCTCATCCTCAGCCAGGGACTTAGAGTATGAATGATGGGCAAATCCAGTCTTGACAGCAGGCTCTTAAATGATGGTGTAGCTGTGTGCTCAGTGTCTTCTGTTCTCTGGGGCGCCCTGAAGACACCTTGGTCCTGCCTCTGTGTCTTTCTGGCTCATTTTTCTCTTCAGCCAATGCTCTGTTGTGTCCTAGTTAGCTTTTTCTTCTGTGTACACAAAAACTGCATGGCTCTGAAAGAGAAACAGCTTGCTCTCCTGTGTACAGCATTTCTGAGTTAATAAACAGAGATGTTGCCATTGCTCATCTAGGGAAGAAGTAGCACTAAAACTGGTGAAGTAAATTATTGTTTAGGACTGTAATTAAATTTCCAGACTTAGGCAATTAAAGGTCAATATACCAAAGGTTTGTGCCTGGGAATTCAGAGCCTTTTTTTTTTCTTCCTTTTAATTAAGGACTATTTTGTTTGATGATTAGATGAATGGGACCAGAAGTAACTAAATCAGCCAGCAAACCTGCCAATGACTGGTGGGTTTGTTGTGAAAACTGTCAAATAGTTGACACACAGCTCAGATTGCATACAGTGCTCAATGCCAAAGTAAATCATATAGTCTATTACCCCTGGGACCTGTAGAGGGTAAAATACAGAGCATTGCTGGTTGGAGCACCTGTAGTAGCTCAACATATGTGTGGAGGAGGCTTCTAAATAAATGCCAAATGTCAGGTTGGCTGAAAGGGAATGTAAAGGAGAGGGGTAAGTATCTTATACCTTTAGAGGTGTTGCCATGGTGACATGAGCCAATAAACTAGAGCAAACCCAGGAGTAATCTATAATTGAGAAGTATAGGAGAGGAGGCACAGTGGCATTGCTGTTTGCAGAGATTCAGGTGCGTGATGCTGAACCTAATGCTACATTTGTTGTGCTCAGTCCTGCCCTCGTTCTGAAGAGTACTCACAATTTACTTGCTGCTGGTTTTCAAAGGCTCCCTGTCCCTTGAAACACACACATTTGTTTCGTTTAACAGCAAGTTGCTGACCCCTGCCAGCAGCTGATCCCAATCAGGGGTTTTTATGTACTGCACAAAGAGGAGACACATGCTGCATCTGGTAACCATGCTGTAAAAGCAAAGCAGAGTTTGGTCTGTAACTTCTGGAGCCGCTGGTTCTGTATTTCAGTTGCACTTTGGAAGTCCTGTAAAGGCACAACAGTAAAGCCTGGAGTCAGCGATGCCACCAAGCGCATGATTTAGTCTAAGTGCTTAAGTGCTCTAAGTGAGGGTGGATAGCCCAAGTGCTTAGAGTTATACAGATGCTTAAATGCTTTGTAAATTCAGTGTTTAAGGGCTTTATCCCAAAGGATGCTGCAGAAACTTCCACTGAAGTAAGTGAGAATGAAGGAGTCCTCATGCAGCGCCAGCAGCTATAAGAATTGTGTGAAAGAAAGCAAGCATATTATTGCTACTGTGTTTTTGCATGCTTTACCATGGAAAAAATAATCACCAAAATTACTTCTGGGTTTGGTTTTAGTTTTGGGTTTTTTTGGGGGGCTCAGGGGGTGCACAGCAGAACGGAGATGTATAGTATGATAAGTATGTGGATAATATAATCAGCATTAAAACTTACTTTCATTATAAAACCAGTATAGGTGGGAAATGGAACTCAATTCCACAGCCAATCCATCCTTTTGAGGTCATGAACAGGCTTTTTAATTTACGTAGGGTGTTATAAAAAATGTTCAAATAGGAAGCAAGTACTTTCATTCACAATCATGTCTATGATCCATCCTTTAGAACAATTTTCAAACTGATGTTAAACAAACTGGAGTACTTGCCTTTTAACATTACTTACAAATATTAATGGAATTGTGTACTTTGTTTTACTTGTGTTTTAAACATGAGGAATACTTTGCAACAAACAAAACATTCCTGGTATAAAATGTTGACTGTCCACCACATCTAGGGTTTTGCTCTCTAGCCCAAGTTGTTTAAAATAATAAAATAATCTGCTGCTTTCATTAGAAATTGCAGTATTTAAAGTAGTAGTCTCTGTCTAGAGAAACTGTGCATTTACACCATGTAAAGTAAGAACTTTGTTGTTTTCCTCCCTCTTTGATATTTAATGATGACTGAGATAGCAGACTTGTTGGGACAGAGTTCTTCCACTGTCTTTCAGTAATATTTGCATTTTCAGATATTTTTTTGCCACACAAGTTCCCACCACATGAAAATAAGTATGTATAGCTTCAGGCAAAGCAGCGTTTTTACCCCACTACAAAAGAGTCCTGGAGTTGCTAGAAAATCTGTTTGTGATATGTTTTTACTACTCATTTTCCACAAAAACATCAATCCTGTATAACACCTATGTGTCTATAGAAATATTCTTGCTGTGTGTTTGTACAGTGCCTGGTGCAAAGCAGACCCATTCTCAACAGTTTGCTAAACACTGTTGTGATCAAAATAAGCAGTAATGAGGTTTGTTTGAGGTTTTTTAGTAGGTGTAACCTTTCACAAAGCAGTGTTAGGGAGAAGCCTGGTCCTGACAAGAATGGGAGAAGGTGTAATTGTACAGGGATTATAAAGAACATAAAATGCCAAGATGCAAACACTTCTGCAGAACAACTGAGCACCAATATGAGCTTATTTGTGGTTGTATAGCTGGGTTTTTAGTACTGCTGGTGAGACATGTAAGCTGTGCCAAGCCTTGATGTGTAGAAGGCAAATCAAGTCATTCCTCATTGAGCAAATCATAACTCCACACTCCCTGCAGGAATGTTTTTCACATTGGTCTGACTGGTTCAATGTGAGACATTTCAGGAAAGAAAAATTCTGTGAATGAACAAAATGTTTCAGCTTCATTGCAGTTTCTCTTTGATTTGGGGGGCAGGGGTAGCAAAACCCAAATAAATAAACAAGGG